>NW_027280566.1:0-113235 GCF_046629955.1 Centroberyx affinis
ATTGGAATGGCTGTGTGTGTGTGTGTGTACAGTAGACATGCTGAATGGTCTACCAGACACACACACACACACACACACACACACTGTGGTGGGCAGTCTGACCGCAGAAACAGTAGCAGGAGAACAGTGAGGGGGAGGGAAGCGTGATCCATACAGCCTAACCTGCCTTCCTGCTTCCGCTGGGTTTTTTAATGCAACACCTACCACAGAGGAGTGAAAAACCTTTTCTTCACCCACTGGCAAAAACTAGTTAACATTTACGACGCTGCCCTGGTAACAGTGATGGACCTCTGGACAACATTAAAAGCCCTCTAGATAGAGCAGAAAACACAAGACTAGGTCAGTCTGACATCCCCTTATTGAGGTTGGATGCAGCACAGCTAGCCAGTAAGACTGTTGTGTTTTCTTACTTCTTGTGTTGTGTTTCTCCAAACCTTGAAAATAATTCAAAGAATCCATAGCCAAGTATAAGGCTACAAACAACATTCCTTCAATAGCATCACTTGCGTTTCTTGGCTACATGCTTTTGTTCCAATAGACACACATTAGGCAGCTTAAACACATTTGATAAGATTTTGTTGTACCATATAGGAAGACTTTTGTTAGTTTAGTATTGAATTGTAGAACTGTCTACACTGTGTGTGGGGAGATAATAGTGGTGAGAATGCAGCCTTTCATTTGGATAGTCATTTATGCATTCTCTAACTGGGATAATTTCTAGTGAATCAAATTATACATGACTGCTGGGGACCCCCTGCAACCCCCTCAAGGACCCCTCCGGGTCCCCAGACCCTACTTTGACAACCATGGCTTTAGGTTATCTTAGCTAGATTGTACTGCGGTGACGGACAGGGACAGGAAGTGTGTATGTGTGCTGCGTGTGTGTGCATGTGTGCGTGTGTGTATGTGCGTCACAAGTCAAGAACAGATAAAGAAAGAAAAAACCAAACTGGAGCCGCACCGGCAGAGTCGTCTGTCAGCTGTCTGGGCTAGATCCGGGGGTGAGGGAGGGAGGAAGGAAGAGAGAGAAAGAGAGAGAGAGATCCGGGGGTGAGGGAGGGAGGAAGAGAGAGAAAGAGGGGGGGAGGGAGAGAGAGAGAGAGAGAGAGAGAGAGAGAGAGAGAGAGAGAGAGAGATGGGGGGGTGTCCTGTTCATGAAGGAGAAAAGAGAGAGTGAAGACTGAGGAAAAAAGAAGGAAAGAGCCCAGCATGTGTGTGTGTAAGAGACAGACACATGATGAGAGGGACAGTACTGAGAGGAAGTGAAAGGAAGAGAGAGAGACAGGATGCAAGGAAGAGTCAAATCCACATGTATCAAAGTGCCTTCCAAATTCAGACACTTCTTAAATAGTTTGCCTTCATAAGTGAGACTGACAGAAATCTAGGCTCTAGCCTTAAAAAAAAAAAAAAAAAATGAAAGAAAAGGTGAGATTTCTCTTGCATATAATGCAGGAAAATCCTCCTGAAGCACTTTTGGAAAGTTTAATGCGTTCTGCATATTGAAGCCCACCGCCTCTCCGGTAAGAGGCTGTTATGCAACACTGAGGTGTTCAGTCTTTCCATTTTCCTGCTCAGAAGTGCACGGATGCCACCAAGTTCAAAAGTAATTTGAATAGCAGATAAAGCTAGAACGTACTGTGGGATTAGCTGCAACAACCAAAGTCTCTGAGCAAAGTGTTTTCAAAGCTATTGGGACTAAAGGGAAGGTCTAGGCTACATGTCATACAGAATATATTAAACTCCTATACATTATTATTAGCCATTATCCTCCAAACCTTTAGTAATATCACAAAAAAGTCTCCCTGTACTCAACCTATTGCCAAACACCCTATGATACCAAGGGTTTGGTGACAGATTATTGACTGGATGGGCAGACAGTGTTGGTCCAACAGACGGGTTGCAAACTCCCAGTGTGTTATGTGGTGAAACACTGGTCATCAGAGCATCTGCCATGACTGGTGGACAGTAAAGCTGAGTTATGAGACTGGCAGCGCCTTGTGAGATTTCATTACTGAGTCACCGCCGCCCCCTGCGCCAAAATCCTGCTAAACAGTGTTTTATTGAGACCCAAGGAGAGTGTTGCTTCAGCTACCCGTTGCCTTGAGATAATAAGCCAGCTTCAATTTGTCATTTTAATCGTAACGTTTCAAAACAAATCATCACGGCCCGATCGGATATCAAGGGGCATCCATCTTGAGTTATGGACGATCGACCGGCTGCGCACGGCCGACTCCTCACCAGAGCGATGTTCCTCTACGTCTGCTGCTGTGCTGCGGCGGTGCTAAACGTGCTAGACGTAATAGGAAAATCCACAAGTCAACTGAAAACAAATGTATCAATGAAACGGCGGGGTATAATCCGACACGCCGGCGACCCCGGGGGTTCCCGCGCGGCGTGAAAGCGGAGCGCGGAGGGGAACCCGAGATGACCGCAAACGGCGCGGCGCTCCGTGTTCCCTTTTCGCCCGCATTATGGAATTACATCCCCGTAAATCAGCGTCGGCCATGCCAAGATCCAAAACAAAAACACTCGCAGGGGTGAGAACATACCGAGAGCTTCATTCCACGGGGCGGTTTGAAGACGGATGGGGTAAGGAAAGGGGGAAAGGGTGGTTCTTTATAAATCCTGGCATTCAAGGGCTGTAATAATAAAATTCTTGCTTGTTGTCTAGACACAGAAAACTTTCAGGGACTGCCAAAAATTACTCCGCCGCAAAAATCTTGGGGAAAGCAAAACTTTAATGAATCATCAAAACAAGAGACCGTTCGACATTTTTATTTTTTCTGAAAGCGAAGCCGGCACCAGAGGTTGAAGGTGCAGGTAGTTTTTCTCTAGGCTTCTAGTCAGACAGCCACATTTAAGGGGGCTAGACTACATTTTCCAATGACATGGCAAAACATTCAGCAGATGTTGAAACAATCATCTCTCTTTTAACAACTTGTGAAAGCCTCATCAGTTAAAGTGAAAAAAAAAAATCAAACAGAAGTCTGCAGGGGCCTAGCTGAAAAAGGCAGTGTGAAGGTAGCTTACACTTCAATGTGTAGCTTGCTGAAATGCCTGTGCCACTTCTACCTGCTATAACCCAACGCTGAAAAGGAAAGGCAGGCTTTTGTGTGGTATCAGCATAGCAACCAGACAGCTGTACTTCACCCATTGTTGGCCAGGTGAGCCATGGGTTAGATAAATTCTCTATTGACCCTGGCTCAGAGCCTGCAGATAATCAGGAAGGGAAAAGGAATCTGTCAGCCAGCAGCAGCATTGTCAAACCACGAGCTGAGCTTTACTCCTCTACATTAATTAATCATCAGCTTAATAATAAAAGCATTATCCAGACAAAGCCAGCTGCTGCCTGAGAGACTCACTGGCTCAGTTTGAGCTTGTTCGGCCAATCACCGATTATAGATATCGACTTTTAGGAATTTTATGATGTGGCCTCGCCATAAACAAACACAAGCACCCTCTTTCTTATCTCTTTTCTTAGCAATCAAGATAACCCCATCTATAATCATCCAACATGAAAATCCATGTGCATCCATGGGTAAGAAAACCTTTTACTGTCTGTTACAGAGAAATGGAAATTCTTCATTCGCCTAACCCCTGAGACACACACACACTTAACGAAATTACCACCTCGCCGGTGCAAAGTCACTGCGCTTCACCAGCGCCGGCACGAAAATAGGTCCCTAAGTGTTCCACCATACCAGGATTTTTAGGTTTGGAAAACACAGATAACAAGCCACCCCGCACACCTAATCCCCCTATTTTGCAGCCTTGTAAAGTAATTCATCTAGAGGAGGCAAAATGGCTCAAGTGAATGCAACTTCCTGCAAGAAGAAACGCGCTTCACGAGTCAGAGTTTGAGATTTAGATTTACCACACGTGAGGTGAGAATTTAACAAAATCTTTGCCTTAAAAAATAAATGATGAGTAAAATGTGCCACGTCAGAGTGCCAGTTCCACTGCATCTGAACACGGTCCTCTCCTGCATTTTCCCTTTAGATTTACTGGTGAAAAATAAGTATGAACTTACAGCTGGAACAGTTAGATCATAGAGCGAACATAAAGGTTTCCATATGAGGAGGGAGGCCACGTGAACACTAAATGACTGACTGACGAGGGAGGGGGTGCTTTGTCTGTGTGTGTGTGTGTGTGTGTGTGTGTGGTCATCTGGAGTATATGTTAAGTGAGGCAGACTAAACAGAGTTGAAGGAAGTTTGGGTATAGAGCTATGTGCTGCATGACAACACCTGACCACAACACAGTGACCCCAAATGCTAAAAAGGTGAGTTCAGATACACACACACACACACACACACAGCATTTGTATCACACAGGAACATCACCTCTTCCCTGACAAGCCCTGTGCACACAGACTAATCTATACTACTGAATATTTAGACTGGAGGATAATTCAGCGCAATGTACACAACCAGTACTCTACTGAGTCATTCACTACAGATGAAATACAGGTCTTAAACTAGCCTAATTATTCTAGCCGCAAAACTATGCATTCACTCAGACAGAGCTTCTCCTGCTTCCTGTGCACCCAGACTACACTCACCTCTGCTTCAGATGCCCAGGGCCATAGACTGAAGCACAGGCCTACAACCTATAGGGCTCTGGCAGGCTTCTCTCTACCTATTTAACTCAGGCAGCCCACCTAAATTATTTTTCTGACCAATGGGAACAATGGGAAATACCTAAATCACAATAATGTCAGTGCAAAGATATCTTTTCCTTGTGATGTATGTTCCTGATTGTAAACATCCATGATATAGCACACATCACATACCGACTGGGTCCGTCCGTCACTATTCAATAACACATCAAGGTTGGTGACGACGAATGATTGACATCTGCGCAAGGAGAGGATAAGCTGAGCAAGAAGCTGATAGATTCACCTTCACAAGCCTGGAGGGCATTCTGCTGTGAAAGCCTGTTCTTATGCCCCCACAGTAGCTACTTAGCTGCTTTTACACCACATGGGAATACTGGTGGCAAGCTGAGGTGGTTAACTTGCAAGTGGGGCTGCACTTGCGTGGGAATGGAAAGAGGTTGAAAGCTCTCGAAGACCAGATAACCTTCATAGGCGAAAAATACGGCCATTGGAGCCATATTCCGTGTTTCATTACGAGGACAGGACACTGTAGAGCTGAAACGTGCCTTTTCACTGGCCCTGGTTCCAGAGGTACATTTTCCATTCATTTTCTCCATAGATATTTCAGAGAATCACAATATAGTCTTAAGCTTTGACCCGGACCATCCAGCTACAAAATTAATCACAAGCGTATAACAATAGATTTAGAAAAACTATATACATAAAAAAAAAAAATAGACAAGGCAAGAATGTGTACATGATGTTTTTTCTGGATGTTGTAGGAGAGGCACCTAAAAAGGTTAATATACTGTGGTTAGCTTCCAGTGTTTCACAGGGAACATGGGCAACCATGAAGGAGGGAAGACTTGACAGGAGTGTGTGAGAGGAGGGCATGTTGGAGGAAAAAAAGAATGAGAGGGCTTTAAAAGAGAAGAAAGATATGACCAGAGGAAAGATAATATGAGACTGTGTACATGAGGAAAGTAAGAACACGAGAAGAGCAGACAGACAGACAAAGAGAAGAAGAAAAAAGAAGAAAGGAAGAAAAAGAGGGGCAGAAGGACAGATGCAGAGGGAGATTGCCCCATATGGGCTGTTCTCTTGTCTCGGCGGATCAAGTGTGAAACGTTTGAGCCGAGGCACGTAAACACAAGCCTGCAAGGACGTACGGTACACACACACTTGCATACACAACACATATCTATTTACAATCTCTTACACACACACACATACACATCTACCTCCCTTCAAGTCTCCAAGGAGCAGAGCAGAACATTGTGCTGACGTGTCCAGAAATCACAGTGACAGACAGGCCCATAGAAGAAACATGGGGCCAAGTCGAAGAGGAACCGTCTTTGATTCAAGAGGGAGGAAAGCCAGAAGTAAGCAGTATGGAAATGAGCACATAGGCTGGAGCATATCATACCCTTGTGCTTGCTGGCTTAAATGCAAGAAGCATTGAGCCTCAGACTTCAAAGGCAGTGGACTGCAAAGACACGTTGCCCACTGACCTCCACTGATACTCAGCTCAGGAGACAACACAGGGTCTTTTCAATGTGGTGGAGGCAAGTAGAGGACAGATATGGGGTGCGTACAGGACACTAAAGGACACTTACTTATCTGTGTGTCTGGCTAGCTCAGGCTAATGTGCAAACTTCCACAGCTATCCCTAATGCCGTGGGTTTGAATCTGCATCATGTTCGTTGCATATCACAGTCTCTTGCCTGATTCTGTATAAATCTAGGCTCATAAAACATTTGTGCCACTGAAATTGTCTATTAAAAAAGATTGTATGTAATCAATCAACAATATTGTTCGAGCCATATTTTCAAGGCAGGCATATTCTAGTTAAGAACTCTGAAAAAGAAAAAGATCTTTTGGACATTTTCATCTCAGAGTTCTCAATGTGTGTGGGGCAGCACCAAAGTGGCTAAATCTGGTCAGTATTTTGGAGGCGTTTGTAGCAGCAATCATTAAATTCTGGCAATGCCTATTGATTGCTCCATAACTGGGTCAAATTGTGCTTTCTGTCGGAGCGTTGCTTGTCTCCAAATTAAGCTTGTGTTGGGGATGGGTGACACAGGGAGGGATGCAACCCAGAAAGCACGTAACTACATGAATCACATCCATTGTGCACTGATGAATCATAATTGCTAACCATGGTCCGTGGTTTCAACTGTCAAAACTGAGCATTGTTTAGTTTAAATATCACACTTGGAGCTGAAACAGCCAGACATAACAAAGTGAGTTACACCACCGGCACATGCTCAGTCCAAGTCCTCACACTACCAGCAGCTCATGATGTGTTGATTAACAGTGACTGTCACTATGTAATCTGCTTTCATTCAAATCATCTGGCCCGGCTAGTGAGACCGGCAAGGAGTGCTAATACTACCAACTTAATCCAGCCGAGATAAGAATGGGAAAGTGGGTCAGAGAGTGTAGCGAGACCAGTTTAAGTGTCAATTCAATTGTCTGTCCACCAGTTCTCAAACTTGTGGACTCCCCAATACAAGTGCACAAAGACAACTAGGACTCCAAAAAGGAGGGTTTATATTTCCCCCCTTTCAAACTATTTTACCTGATTACGCAAATTGTCAAAAGAGTATTATATTATTTCACAAGAAAATACTATATGTAAAAATCCATGTGGGGTCCAAACCTGCAAGCTGAGAACTCCTGTTTGGCCTGTTTGGTTTGTCACCATCACCACAGTCCACAGTGTGCTCTCTCTGCAACGTGCCTAAATACATTCCTTGTATTTTAGGAAGCCGACAGGCCTAATTTAGCTCGGCATCGCGTGCTGACAGTACATCCTGTGGAAGCTCAAGTATGTGTATGAGTGCGTGCGTGTACGTGTGTGTTCATCTTCTGTTTTGAGAACACAAGCACTGTGCTTGCACATACATACAAACAAACTGACACACACAGCTGTACTTTCTGAGAGCGGACAGCGAATGCTGAGACAGTGGCCCCTGATAACTTCCCTAAAATGCTCTCTGCCGCGGCACTAATGCTGGGCCTGGACGGAGGCTGGATCTTTATCTTAATCACCAGCTTCCTGGCTTTTCCCCCCCTCCAACATCCACACACACAAACACACAGTAGCTCCAGGGGCAACTTCCCAAAGTGCTAGAGTGAGGGGGAAATACAAGGACTCACGCACACACACACAAGCAAAGCATGACAGTAGATGAAGAATGTGTGTACATGTTTTGGTCTGTTGCTTGCCGGAGAGTCAAACAAACACACACACACACACACACAGGCAGAACAGGGAGAATCCTGAAATGATTCTTCCAGTCTCTCCCTGCTTGCTGCGTGCCAACTGGAGGCGATGGAGCAAATGGATCACACAGGCAGGCTCGCTCCCTCACAGCAGCAGCAGCAGCCATGCTGTAGCCACAGGGCCACATCTGAAGGGAGATGAGAGATGGACTTACCCCCCCCCCCCCCTTGTTAGCGTAAAACATGTAATATCATCCATCCTTGAGAACTACAGATTCCAGTGACAAAAAGTGAGGGGAAAACACCATCTCTTGTTTAATTTGGGCAAATCGTACACCAACTCTCGCTGAGCTGAAGACAGATGGGGAACGACAGCGATTGTCACCTCCTTGCGGTGTTAGAAACAGCAGCTCCCCCAAAACCAAGATTGTTCTCCTTTACAAGCTTGGCAGCACGCTCTGTGGGGGCATCACGATCCACTGCCTACCAGCAAACTCGTACCAAGATGTTTTTCTATTTAATTTAAGCATCAAAGAGCAGCTGTCCCAGATAAATGTTCAAGAAATGAGGAGGCGCTCCAAAAAAAAAACCTTTGTGAAAAACCAAAAGGTTGGATCTGAACGCAGTGTGGGACGACTGAACTGGGGATGAATCCGGTCAAAATCCTGCAGTGTGTGTGTGTAAGCCCACCCCACGCAAATTCTAATCCACTGCAGTGACGCGAGGGGAGCCCAGTGGGGGAGGGAAAACTATAACAGCACCACTCGAACTGAACTCTCCCTCTGTCTCCTGGTCTGGGAAGAGCAAAGCTTCAGCAAAGCGGAGGAGATCCGTCAAGAACCAAAGCACTCCGATCTCCGCTGTCTGTGAGGAACGCAGACAGAACATCCACTAGGTTAACGTCAGCCATGCCTCGATACTGTAGGGATTCCTTGATCAAAATTGCATCTGAGAGTAATGGTGAATAAATTGCAGGCAAGTTGAGAGGCCTGACAGTGAAGGCTGGCTTTAACAGCAAACATGCAAACAAATATCTTGAGAACCTCCCCCTGGGTTAGTCACAGCCAGGCGGCGTGAGCTGGCAGCAGACAGCGGTGTTATTGATGACAGCACAGGCAGCGATCAGCCAAGGCAGTGGTTCTGCAAAGACATGTGGCCATATGAGGACATTGGGGAAAGCTAGTAGTTAAGCACGGAGCTACCTCCCAAAAGCGCTACCGACAGTGTCCGAAATTAACTTTATGGTTAATATGCCATGGGCTGGTAAACTAAAAAAGAAGAAGAATTTTTACTGGCCAAAATAGTTAATATACAGTACATTTCCCTACCCATTTTCAATGCCATTTTGTGTACAGAATGTGGTACTGTGTGGGTCACTCACTTATACAAATAATCAACTACGTAATTCACAATTAAGTGCAACAGAATTCAAATTAAAAGAGTATTTTGAAATGTGGAGCCTGTTTGATACAGATTCATCATTTTGCTGTGATTTGATTGACTCATGCTCAGAGAGTGTTCAGTGGCCAGTAGGGACAAAGTTTGAGAACAGGCAAAAACCAAAGACTGTATATAACTGAGGCTTTCAAATGTTCTTGTCTCATAAAGTCACTGGCCAGTGTGGCAGGTGATCCTTATTGATTTATTCACCAAAGACAAACTTTACTGGCATTTGGCGCTTGGTGGGTTTTGATTTTGCACCTTGGTCACTGAAATCAGCAAGCCCTGTATAGTTGCCATTACGTTCTCACATAACGTTCAATCAGTAAATGTTTCCAACCATAGACAGAGCTTGTATTAATAGCCTAATGCTTAGCAAAGAAAAAGAATGAGGTCCAAGAAGTAAAAAAAAAAGCTTATGAAGCTTAAAAAAGTTCCAAACCCATTAGCCTCTTTAGATGCAAGCTCTTGGTGGAGCCAATTTCCCTTCCCTCTGTCATAGAAACAAGCATGCAGACTATGAGAGAGACTACAGAGCAGACAGGATAAAATTGGACTGCTGCCAGTATGCAATATTAGGCCTAAACGCACACAGACTCAGACACATGAATGAGGTGCAGGCGCAACTAGACACACACAGCGAGTCTATGCCGTATATGAGGTGCAGGCGCAACTAGACACACACAGCGAGTCTACGCCGTATATGAACCCCAAATGCTCACCCGCTTTCCCCTCATACACACTTATTCTCTCTCCAGTGAAGGAGAGACAGAGGATGTGTCTATGATCGGGAAAGACTCACATTTCCTCTCTGAGGTTTCACATTCCTGGGATTCCGTCTGAAGACCACTGCAGCCCATTTAAAACCATTCCCCATATGGAGGGGAAAAAAAGAGACCCAGGGCAGGCGAGCAGGAAGGAAGGCAGGGTAGGTCCTGAGCTCTGCAAGTTCATTTCTTTCTACAGTACCACTCAAGCACATTTTTTCTGGATAATTACACCAATATTTTCCTCTAGGAAATGGAACCTGTTGTCCACCTGTAGCACATTATGCTGAAGGGAGGAGACATTTTCTTCCAAATGGTGTAGCGGAGCCTAAATCATGGTATGAAAAATCATTCCATTATAGAGCTCTAGTGCTTCGTTATGCTATGTTTTGGGAATGCCAAATTGTACTGTATTGTAAATCTTTTAAAAAAAATTACAAATACTGGTGGTGGGTCTTCCACCAATCACACATAAACAGACATTTCATCAGCATGAGAGAATCAAAAGCTCTCTCCCTCCTATTCCAGCGAGCATATTACCAGATTAAATATTTCATTCAGCTGCTCGCAGGAGATGAGAGGTTGGGAATCTGCTTTTGACCTGATGATGCAGGAGAAACATAAAATGCCACACCTGCCATCTTCCTCCCAGTCAAAACACTGCTCTTTAATACAAACCAGAAAATGTTTGGGTTGTTACAAAATGCAGATCCCATAAGGAAAAGGGGTGGATCTACTTTAGTAAACTTGTAGTATACTGATATCTCTCATGCAGCATTTGTGCCAAGATTCATCTTGCTAGATCATCAGCCTCTCAGGTATTATCATCAGGTATTATCTAACTACATCAAGGCCTATAGGAATGGCACCAGTGTTGTGCCAGAAATTTGCCTGATGATGTTAGCAATATTTTGTAACAAGGCTAATGGCTAATCCCACAAAGATTGAAACATAATTATGAATCTTAAATTACATCAGTCTGCAAATATAGTATTCTACCACCTGAAGATACACTTGTCCTGATTGTTGACAATAGACGTTATTGCAAATAATAGGACAAATTACTAAGGATATGCTGTGAATTATGATGACAAGTAAGAGTAATTCTTCCCAATGGGCATATCATTATATCATTGCTATCACACTTATATCATTGATATAAAAATAGCCATATCAAAGTGCGTTGATCCACGGTAGAAGAATGGTCACATTTCAAGCTAAAGTATCCCATGTACGCTAACTTTTGGGAAATAGCCACCAGTGGCGATGCCATGCTGATAAGCAGCCTGGAGTCGTTAGCTAACACAACATTAACATTGTTGCTTATAGAGCTAATGTTTGCTAACGTTTAACAGGCAAGGGGCTCATTGGCTGACTTTCAATATCCCTGTGTGTTGAGCAGCGTGCTATAACGTGAGTTAACTTACATACAGTCAAAAATCAAACACACAAGAGCGATAAAACTCGTTGAAAATTTCGTGAACACACCAGACAAGACATAACGTTACAGTCGTCAGTCTGCAGTAACATCAGCAGATGTTAGCATGGTTAGCCGACTAGCAGGCTACGTGCTAACGTTTCCGAGCCGTGGAGGAGGCAGCGAGGGGGTTTAAATTCTCTTACCTGTCAACCGCAGCTTTACTGGGCCATTTCTCCTAACTCCTTGGTTAGACATTCCCCTTTGTGTTCCAGCTTGATGAAAAATTATAAAAAGTGTCTAACACATGTGTCAGCGTATGACTTTCTCAAAAATAAATCCCCCAAAACAACCCTTCGGCTAGCTACGGGTTAGCTTGTAGTATCACCATTGCAAATCATACTGACTGTGAATGCAAAAGAATGGTGTCACCGTCATATCGCAGGCATAACACTCCCCTCGTGAACTCATATTCCGTAAAAAATGCAAATAACTAAATCCCCGCATGCCGTTCATCCCGTGGGCCACGGGTATTGATAGTCCGACTGTTTAAAAGAGCAAATCAATTGAACGGTTCGCCCTCCATCCGGACAGGCGTCTGTGCAAGGAGCCGTGTTGCTTGCACTGAAGTTGGTCGTAATGATGATGAAGACTGTGCTGCGGGCAGTGTCCAGCTCATACACTACTTCCCGTCTCACCTTTCAACATAAACTACAATTTACCAAAGTGAAACTAAAAATACAAATATTTAATGAAGAATCTGTTGTAAATTAAAATACAATTGTTATCCCCAAATATCCTTTTCACAATATATATTCATCACCGTGGAGGCCTACACAAGATGTCATAAATAGCCTACACATCCTTAACAGTGGCCAACTGTTAAGGGCTAAAATTGTACTTTATTTTGAAGGCAAAGCGGCTTACTTCCGGTATCAATCTGGCTCTCTGGCTGGTTTAACGCAGCTCACTTCCACACACGAGCGAGATGTGAAATTCATACAGCACAGTTAGAATATAGTTAGTTGGGTGGTTGTAATTTACACTCAGAAAACATATATACTGCCTATTTATAGGCTTCTTTCTAAATCCAGAAGGGCTGAATGAGTAAAGGATAGGATCATTTACAAATGAGCATCAAAGCAATGCATTTAACATTGCTTATCCCTTGCAAAAAGAACTTTAGCAGTCCTGCAATACATTTTAGGATACTATACATATCCATATATGTGATATGTAATATCACAGTAAGACATCATACAGTTACTATAGGTCAAAAATAATACCACACACAATCAGATAAAAAAATATCATTAAATAGCATTAAATTATGTCTATTTAAACTCACGACTGTGTGCCATAGACACCCAATAGGTCCCAATAAGAATACTGTGATTTTTCCTTTGGAAAGATATACATTTCCAGTGAGGAATGAGAGCTCAGATTCTGAGATCTCAAATCTCTGGGCTGCTTCCCCTCCAACCTACAACCCACTGGGCCATTATGGCTATATGCCTCGATTATTGCATTATAACAAGCAGTGAACATGTTTTCATTCATAAAGCAGTTTACATGTATACTAAGGATACAAAACAGGGTCCTTAGTAGCATGCAGGGCCCCAACAAGCAAATACAATGGAGCACAGTGTCACCTGGTGGTGACATGGATGCAGTTGCCCCTTCCCCTCCACTACAAATGCCTATAGGCATACTACTGTTAAGTAACTATAAAGGATAAGGCTGGTGTTTTTTAATGCATTGCTTACTGTCAACAAATCCTATGAAAATAACAAAATCAGCAATGATTTTGTTTTGCCAACAAGTCTCGTCCATGTAGCCAGTGCCCAATGCAGCCATGTCCCAGCAGCCATAGAACTCCATTGTATTAAAAAAAAACTATTAAAAACACGTCACAGAGCCATGCTATTGCTCTGGCAGCATATTTCATCATCACGATGCACCGGCCAGCCGACTTTTTCCTCAAACAACTTAATAAGCCGGCTGTAAACATGTTTGCAATCTCAGGAAAGTAGTTCCGTAGCACCGAAAATAGTCCCCGGCGTAATGAAGAATTTGTTCCCATTTGAATTTGATTTGGTAATAACTACAACAGCCTGACTTTTCGTGGTAACAGTTAGCGATTTTTAAAATGTAAACTATGTCTTTGTGAGCTGTATTTAAAGGTTTTTAGCTGACAATTGGAGCCAATGACTTCCGGGTTGACGGCTAAAAACGGAACGTGGGAAGTCAGAAAGTAATGGGAGTAGAGCAAACGCATTGTTGATTTTGTTATTTTCATAGGATTTGTTGACGGTAAGCAATGCATTAAAAAACACCGGCCTTATCCTTTAAGTCGAGGCCCAATGACCCACACAACTAGAAATTGTTAAGAACCATGTTCACCAATAATCGTGCATTTTCCCCCCTGTCTTCATAGCCTGCTCATTGCAGAAACACCCATCATGAAAACGCAATTTCTTAATAAAATTTATTTACAAGTCTTGCATTAAAAACAAGGACATTCTTTCTTTGTACTGTTATGTACAGGAATGAAATAAAAGGATAGCCAAACAAATACAAAAATATGGACATGGTAAGAAAAAAAAAAAAATGTGGACGTGTTAAAAGTTGAAAGTGCTTTGGTTGTCAGGGATGTGGAAAGCATAACCGTCTGTCGTGGCCTCGGGAGCCACAGACTCATCCTCTTCATTCTGAAAGACAAGCGAGAGGGAAGGACAGGAGGAGAGACGCATTAGAGGATTAACCAAGTCTTAGTGCATTTTGGGGATGGTTTCATGGATGTGGATTAAGCAAAATTCTGCAGACTAGGACGATTTCTGTCAGAGGAGACCTATGTCTGGAAACGGGACCTTTGTGCTTTGCCAACTAAGCCGTTTGATAAACCCTGTCAAGAGTAACAGCACAGGCAGAAGTATGCAAAAAGATGATTTTTAATGCTATTTTTTTCAGTCAGTGATTTGATCAGGAGGACAAACCCCCAATAAACAGAAATGCAAAAGCTGTGTCAAAAAATGAAATTCCTTATATCGAAACAATCCCTGGATATTATCAGCAGCGCTCACCTCTCCGGAGAAGTATTTCTCTATGATGTTGAGCGAGGCCTTGTAGACGGCTTCGTTCTCGTGAGACTGCAGCGCTTCGATCTTGTCCAGACCACCGCACTCCTCGATCATTAGACACAGCTTCTCAGTCTCATCGATTTTTTCTGCCGTCTGTAATGAAAGAAAACAAAAAAAAAACTAAGTAAGCCCAGGCTAATGATACTCACACCAGAGACGAAACACGTGACAAACCAATTTCATTTTAAGATCCCTGTGACAATTGTCAAGAACCTATCTGCATCACGCAGAGTGTAAAGTGACCCGGATTAAATTCTGCAAATCATCACGCTGCCTAATCTCAGAAATCCACAACACAAATATCCATTTTCCCCTGGGACTTAAATACATGTCTGCTGGCAGAAGAGATTATGTGGGCACACGTCAAGGCCATTTCCTGTTAAATTTAATCAATTCAAAGTGTAAATTCATGCAGTTATTTCTTAGCCTTAGCCTAGCACTAGTCTTTATGCCCTTGTCAATAGCTGGCCATCTGTAGATGCACCTTAACAATTAGAATTTTAGTTTATTTCCCCTTCACTTGTCAAAACCTATTTTATGGGGATTAAGGACACCCATAAAAGTCTTTTTGCAAAGGTTTTGAGTATCTGATGAAGGAAAATAACCAACTAAAATTCCATGTGTCAAGCTATTCTTCAAGTACTGGCGACTCACCAAGAAAATATTGGCGATGGCGTCCAGGATGACCAAGATGATCTTGCTGTCTTTGGCCGACAGCAGGTTGAGCAGAGGCTCCAGGACGTTGCACTGGACCAGGTAGCTGACTTGCTCTGGCATGCCGCCGCTGGTGTAGTTGGTGACGGCCCACACCGCCTCCCTCTGGGTCTTGTAATCTCCCTGGATAGAGAACATATTTTACATTTTAGGCGTCGTTTGTGAATCATCATAAACGTAACTAGGTTTAGTACTTGCAAAAAGTGAAGGGGAAATAACACTACAAGGGGGGAGAAAATTACAGATGGATCTTGGATGGATTTTATTTGTTTCCTGTTTCGAAGATGGGGAAACTAAGTATCATCAACAGCTGGTAGAAAACCAATATAATCCGAGACTGGAAGCTCCAATCAAAAAAATAAGTCAACCTATTTATTATGGACTTCAAGTTGTCGTTACATCTAGGGAGCCCCCTGCAGCTTCCCGTTAAGACTGGACAGATATATCTCCTGCCCTCTCCCCCTCTCTGACCTGTTGGAGGACCTCCACCAGGATGGGCACCAGGCCCGCGTTGATGACCTCCTGGATCTGGCAGTCCTTGCCGGCGGTGATGTTGGACACGGTCCAGGCCGCCTCCTTCTGGATGTTGGGCTTGTGGTGGCGCAGCAGGGTTGGGAACATGGCCAGGGCGCCGGCGTTGAGCACGCTCTGGGTCTGCTCGTCCGTCCCCGTCACGATGTTGCCCAGCGAGCGCAGGGATGGAGTCTGGGAGGCGAAGGAGAGCCAGTCGGTTATTGTTGGGAGGGTGTGCAGGATTCAGGGACAAGAACATTAAACAGGAGAGAGAAAAGAGTAACATCCGACATCGAACGCCAATGATAGAGGTTACGATCCCTGTGTAATCTTTATATTTTTCTGTTTTAGGCATTTGGCATTTGTTTTAGGCATAAGCAACCAGTAAGGGGTTCATGGGGCAGAGCCATAGTTACACTGTTCCTGTAATTCTAAATTAATCACATGAGAGAGAAGCGGTGGGAAGAGAAATTATAAAAGAGGTGAGGTTGAAGAGGTTGAAGGGATTTTTTTAACTTCAAGATAAGGGCATATTAAGAGGGATTAGAGGTGGAAGATATAGGAGAAGGGATATGCTGGATATGAAGAGATGAGTTTTCAGCCTACAATAGAGGGTATTTCAGCAACGAGCACTATTAGACCTGATGGCACCAGCAATCATTATTTAAAAAGGGGCATTAAGTAATCTGACTTTTCATCGACCTCTATCGCCACCAAGGAATTGCAACAACACTGACAGGTAAATTACAGGCCACTGTAAACTGTGCCAGGGACCTAACTGAAATGATAAAGTCCCATTTTCACAACAGAGATGAGGAGAGATGAGTTAGCTGATTAGAGCAGAGATCAAACAGAAACATCATGTGAAGAGGTGTATCGCAATGTAAAACTATACTGTAATAACAATACTGCTTTTTCATTTACAGTTGAAAATGCATGTAGGTGGGTGGGGAGTTTTTGTTCCAAAACAGTGTGTGGGCTGGGAACTGAGTTTTGAAAGCCAGAAGTCTCACTACCTGGTACAGTAGTGACAAGTCATTGGTATTGATCAACAACCTGTCAAACCCCCGCAAATATGCTATGGTCATTTTGTGCTATGGGACAGTAAAAGTCTTATTTATTGCAACTTCAAATGCCACAAATAAAGGTGAAGCTTCCCAGCTTAACAAACCAAAACGAAGCAGCACGTACCACAATGGAGAGTTCCCCGCAGGCGAGCAGCTGCACCAGGCGGGGCACCAGGCCGGCCTGCACCACCACCTCTATCCTCTCGTTGGGGCCGTCGGTCAGGTAGGACACGGCCCAGCAGGTGTCGGCCAGCACCTCCCGGTCGTCGTGGTGCAGGAGGCGCGCGAGGGCCGGGAGCAGCTGCTGCACGGCCTCCAGAGGAGGCGCCGGGTTCTTGTTGCGGCACAGGTTGGACAGCGTCCAGGTGACGTTGCGCAGATAGCCGGACTGGAACGGCGGGGAAGAGTCGAGTGTCACTTTAGAGCCTCAGAGTATCACAACATGGCCATTGTCAGAGTAACATACTCCTTGCTACTGACAGCTTCAGGCAGATTCACAGCCATTAACCCTCTCTGAACGGCATTAGGAGTACCAGGGGAGGTCTGGTGATTGGTTACTACCTCAGGAATTTTATCACAAACATGAAACCTGTCGGTAATTTTCTCCAGATGAAATTTCCCACTGCATTTTGAATTAATTCTTAATTAAAATAAAGGTAATATGGTTAATAATAGCTGTACTATGGCAACTGTTGTGCATCCCATCCCTAAATTACCACGGTCCCCCAGAAAAGTATTTTACCATCCAGATGACTTACTGAAATTACTGATGTGTATATACATTACCGATGTGTAATAATAACTGACCTCCCCTGGTAATAGTAATGTTGTCTGGAGAGAGCTTTAGTATGTAAGAATTTTGCCAAGATGTTCCATACTCTTGCGCTTTTTGGGTTTACCATAAAATTGCTAGGAAAAATGGCTTCAGACTCAGACAGTGCCATGTGACAGAAAGCGTCGCTGAACCCCAGCAGTGCAGTAATGTTCACATATAGAGGGACACTCACAGGAAACACAGACAGGTCGGGGGCTGTCAGCAGGGCCAGGAGCGGCTGAATGCCACCGTGTTTGATCACTAGGTCTCTGTAGTTGGATCCGTCACCTGGGTTAGGAAAAAGATACTTTGATTCATCTCCTGTCAACACTGTAAACCTGGCACTTCCACAGAATAGGAAAAGCTAGACTGCAATACTTTGTGCACTTCCAGACACACACATACCAAGAGAAGTAAAACAAGCATCTCAAATAGTAACACTACCTGCGATGTTGCCCAGGGCCCAGATGGCCTGCTCGCTGATGTGGGGGTGCGGCGAGGTCACCAGGCTGATGAAGGCCGGGATGGCGCCCCCGTCCACCACGGCGGTGGTCTGCTCCGAGGTGCCCGAGGCGATGTTGGTCAGGGCCCAGGCTGCCTCGAACTGGATAGGGGGGCATTCGGACAGGGCCAGAAAGCCGACAAACTTGGGGATGAGGCCGGCGCCGATGATGCTGTCGATGGGCGGGTGCTTCTCCCTGGAGAGAAGCTTTCTGCACGGGCGGGAATAAAGTGCACAGATGAAGAGAAAGGACGTTTGTAGCGTTAGTAGTAAATGCCAACAAATTACATTTAAATCCACAGTAACAAGATGGAACAAGTAAAACACCACCGTTATCCCTTTCCACTGTGGCGCTCTTGAGTCAAAGAGCTCTTTAATGATCTTACCTGGCGGCCTGTGTGGCCTGCAGCTGATGATCCAGATTCTGGCTATTTATGCCCGCAACAATCTCCTCCACAGACCAGTGGTGAGGAGGCTACAGAAACAGAAAGAGGAGAGGATTAGTTCGCCGCCTACCAGACCAGGATCAGGTTTACTATAGCAGAAAAACTGGGATAGTGCAGTATAGATCTAAGCAGTAATGTAGTCATTGGTGACCAGAAGAATGAAATATACTGCTGACGGTAGGCTGCATATTCTGTGATCCCTCCCTCCTATTATACTCGTATCTGCCTTCTGTCTAAATCAATCATTTTTAAAATGAAGTGCAACAGCCGTCATACTGTTCGAAGCTTAAGTTTGCTCACAATTGATGAACTTTGGCCAGTGCACTCTTGATTAATTCAAAGCTTATGGCTTCAGAAGGGAGTGTCCAAACAGAGCTGGTTGACCGCTTTTCATATCAGCTGTTAATTGATTCCCATCAATTTTATTTTTTCTCTTGGAGTGATGGGGCTTGGCAAGGAGGCTGTCCATATTCATCCGTAACAAACCAAAAGTCAAAGTCATTAACCCACATTTTTAGACAGGGAAAACACACTGAGAACCAGCTTTACTTATTTTACTCTCCCCGAACCTAATCTGGTAATGTGTGCCCACCTTAAAGATTGGAAAGGGCAGGAGAGATGGCCGAGGGCTTATCAGATGTTGGGTTACCTGCGCATTTGGATCCTTCTCTTGCAGAGGAGAGGTCGGCTCGTCCACAAGGCTGTCGACGTTCCTTCTCTTCAGGATCTGCTCATCCTTCTTCGCTTTCCGGAGCTCCACGTTGACCTCCATTCTCCTACGCCTGAGTTCCTGTGGAAGTCGATTTGGGCCCATAAGAAGTTGAGAAGACAACTGGTAGTGGATAGTACGGTTACATAATACATTTGTCTCGTTGTGACTGCAATTTGGCAGGGATCATCCTAACAGTTTGAGCTTACGTTGGCATCTTTCCCCTTGTTTTTGAACTGGGTGAGACGAGCTCCGCTGTCGTTGGCAGCTGACATCTCTGACCGTTGGGCAAAACAATCGATTTCACTGGAGACAGTCGGCACTCGCTGTGGAAACAAAATTATTTAGGAACAAAACGGGCGTCCTACCGACCACTATCGCGGGTTAGCATTTATTAGCATTTGCTACCCGTTAGCTAGCTAGCGAGCTGTGAATTAGCAGCTAACGTTAACTACTTGTCTATAAGCCAAGCCGGTTATCTAACACCATGTGGCCCAGCGAACAGAGAGCCTGTCTATTAAACCTCCCTCAAAACCTGCTGTAAAACATAGATACAAAGACTGTTTACAAATTAAATAAACAAAAAACATTTACTCACATATTCACTGTAATGTTGAGCTTATTCAAATATACACTTAGCCACAGAGCATGTGCTACGCGCTTACCGAGTCCTTATTTTTTTACAATAGCCGTGACGTAACCTACATACCGCCCTGGTTTTTAACACTTGTGATTGGTCAGTCGGAGTAGAAGCGCCTCCCCATTGGCCATGATTAAAAAAACCCCACCATAAACACAAAGCCGTTGTCAAGGACAACGGTTCTCAATATCGCGAGATAATATGGCCACAAACTGTTACTCATTCCTGAAGAAATGCGTGTTTGAGATACCTCTTGTGAAGTTGGTGTGATTTTTTTTTGGTTTTGCAACAAAGTATATGTATAATCTCACATACTTAAAACAGGCCTCCTTGCAGTGATTACCTTTTATAAATCGTGCTATCCATTGTGGGAAACGTGATGACCCAGTGGCCTAATGGATAAGGCATCAGCCTCCGGAGCTGGGGATTGTGGGTTCGAGTCCCATCTGGGTCGTATTTAATTTCTCTTTTATTGAACAGGATGTCGCTTTATACAGATGCGTGGACGATTTAATCAATAATATAATGTGTATCAGCACTCGATTTAAATCAGTGGTGCTCAATCCTAGTCGTCGGGACTGGGTTTTATTCCAGCCATCTAATATCAGCGACTAATCCACCAGATTAATCTAATTATAGCTGGTAGGACAGTAAACCAGCAGTACTCAGAGTGCTGAAAACCACCGATGTAAACGACAAAGACCTCAAATCAGTCAAAAACAATAGAATATAATGTGGAACGGTCTCACCCAAAGTTCTATTTCTCTTTTTTATTCTGCAAATATAGTCCATGGGCCAGACCAGATTTCGGTACCACTCAAGGTGGCAAAATCTAGTTAAAAATTTTGAAAAGGTACATGTCCATAGATGATATTTTGGTATGATAACCATTGCTGAATGGTAGCTTTGTCACAGTAATCAGCTCATGAAGTTAACCACCCCCTACAATAAATTGGGTTGCAGGCACTGATACATATCTTAATTTAGGCTCATTTTCAGGACCTTTAGTCAGGTTTTATGAGAATATGTTTGATATAATTTTAAAGGGTAGCTTCTTAGCTTTCATTCAAGCCCACTTGTGAGTCTGTCTGACAAATAAAGAGGTCACATGGGCTCTTCAAAGTGTCAATGACATTCATTTTTCCACAATTTTCGCCTAAACTATAGTCTTTATTTGAGCACTGTGACATCTAGGAACATCACAGACACAAACATCAAAAACTGGAATACTCACAGGACTGTAAGGATTCAGAAAAGGTATAATCTACCCATACTATCCCATCGTGAGGGGTGATTTTGGGTCTTAAAGTAGAAGAATGACTTCTCGAGGGAAATCTTACGTTCTTGATTGTGAGTAGTATTGTGAATTGTGAATGATTGTATTGTGAACTGGCCATAGCACATAGGCCTTCTATTTAATGACACATACTACTCTTCAGACAATTCCCTAAAGAATTTCAATGTTCAATAATTTACTGCCATTTCACCAAGAGGTTGCTAGGAATTTTTTTTAATGTGCCCAGGACTAGTGATTCTCAACCTTTTTTATATCAAGGACCCCTAATTTAGTCCACATTAGAGCCACGGACCCCCATTTGATGAGATTTTGCCTCTTGGACCCAAAGCTGAGAAGATTTTAATTGCTAGATATGATTTTTTGTCCAGAATTCCATGACTATAATGCAGGTAGAGAGATAACAGTGAAACTATGATCAAAACAGTCATTCTCCTACATTCTATAATTGTGTTAACTTCTTGTAAATTAAATAATGGTGAAGTTTAATTCACAACAATTCATCAGTTTGCTGAGGACCCCCTGGGACCCCCTCAAGGACCCCTGGTGGTCCCCGGACCCCACTCAGAGAACCGAGTACAGATGAACAACCTCACCAGACTGATGGCAAAGAGGGCCGAGGTTGTATATAAAAGCTTTATAGCCTCCACGCTTTATAGCCTCCACTCACAAATAGCGGAGCCACTTTGTTTTGACAGAATGGATGGACAGGATGCTTAGATTGGGTTATGCACTCCAGTTTCGTAGCATCCCACCTCGTTCACAGGAATGAGAGAGTCTGTCATGACCTTGCCAGAGGACGTGGACACCCTGTTCAGGGAAGTCCAGGAACTGTTACAGAAAGACGCTATTCCTGTAGTTCCTCAGCAGGACAGGAAAGTGGTCTGTACTCTGGATCTCCGTTCACTCAACGTGTACATCACACAGAGGACATTCCGAATTCCGAATGTGCACAGCAGACTACCATTGGCTATTCCCTAGTCCCCCGTATCTTTTCCACTTGTGTGGATACAGCACTTCAATCGCTGTGCCGTCAGGAATACGGGTCTCTTTATATCTAGATGACCTAATCCTCATGGCCTGGTCCAAAGAATGGGCCATGTCTCACATGATCCAATTGGTGCAGGACCCTAGGACATTAGGCTTTGCGGTCAACTGGAAGAACAGCGTACCTCAACCGTGCCAGCAGACACTGTTTTTGGGCCTGCAGCTTGACTCGTCCAGCCTGAGAGCTTGTCTGTCAGAACTCAGACAGACAGCTATTGCGGAGTCAGTTCAATGGTGCAGCATGACAGGTTCATGACAGTACTTACTGTAATGCACCTTCTTGGTCTCTTCTCAGCAGCTCACCATTTGGTTCCAATGGTGCTGCACATGAGACGCCTGTAGAGGTGGTTTGCCAGACTGAGTTCGGACCCACGATGGCACAAACAACACCTGGTGACCATACCCCAAATAGCCAGAAGCGACCTGGACTACTGGCTACAAGGCAAGAAAATGCAGGAAATGGTGTGGGGACATTGATCCATTGACAGGGCAGACCTCTGATAAGTTGTTGTCAGTCAAGGTCACGTTGCTGCTTGCTTTGACTTCGGCTAAGAGGGTGTGTGATTTGTGTGCTCTTTTGGTCCACCCCAGCTGTATGCTGATACTTGGATACCTGAGTGGCGCCACAGACTCAGAGAATCCATCCTTGTGCCTAAGAACATTAGGAGTAAATTTAGGTCTCGGATGATTCAGCTGGATGCATTTTATCCCACTTCTCATGAAGGGGAGAGGATGGAGAGGTTGCATTGCTTATGTCCAGTAAATGCATTGGCATGTTATGTGGAATGTGCAGGTGCACACAACAGTTGTTTGTGTGCTATGCACACAGGGTGGCTGGCAAGCCCCTGTGAAAATAGGGGCTGGCCCATTGGCTCTGCGACGGCATTTCTCAGGCGTATGCGTTGGAGGGAGCCTCCCACAGCCACACGTTCTATAAGGAGTGTGGCTGTGGTTGACACCCTGTCCATTTATCAGATTTTATCTGTTGGATGTGTCTGGGTCTCTCAGGGTCAGTGTTCAGGACAAGGAACTGGAACCCAAGACCTGTGAGTGAGAGACCTGTTGTGCTGAAGTCTTAACATACTGGGGCACTGTTGAGACCATCCCCGAGTCGTCCGGCGCTAGGTGACTCAAGTGCTAACACGTAGGAGTGTAGTGTTGGTCCGCCCCCCCTGGCTGACCAAGGTGTTTACAGTCAATTCAGGCTGGTGATACAGTATGTTGTTAACGTGTTGGTGCAGGGAAGGGATTGAAGTCATCAGACTTAGTCCCCTAAGCCAATAGAGCTCTGAATCTTAAAATTGTTTGGGAAATTGTCTGAAGAGTAGTCTGTGGCATTATAAGTAGAAGGCCTGAGGCATGTGCTATGGCCAGTTCACGATACAATGACAGCTCCATCACATTACTCATTTTCAGTGCGCTGAGGTGACTAGATGAGTGGTTGAGCAAATAAAGCCCCGTTAGAGGGCGAAGCCTGTGTGAAATAGAACAGGGTTGTTTAGTGTATGTCTTGTCCAAAGCAGTGGTTCTCCGAGTGGGGTCCGGGGACCACCAGGTGTCCTTGAGGGGGTTCCAAAAAATCATATCTAGCAATTAAAATATTCTCAGCTTTGGGTCCGAGAGACAAAAGGTTGAGAATCACTAGTCCAGAGCACATTAAGACAAATTCCTAGCAACCTCTTGGTGAAATGGCAGTAAATTATTGAACATTGAAATTCTTTAGGGAATTGTCTGAAGAGTAGTATGTGTCATTAAATAGAAGGCCTATGTGCTATGGCCAGTTCACAATACAATCATTCACAATTCACAATACTACTCACAATCAAGAACGTAAGATTTCCCTCGAGAAGTCATTCTTCTACTTTAAGACCCAAAATCACCCCTCACGATGGGATAGTATGGGTAGATTATACCTTTTCTGAATCCTTACAGTCCTGTGAGTATTCCAGTTTTTGATGTTTGTGTCTGTGATGTTCCTAGATGTCACAGTGCTCAAATAAAGACTATAGTTTAGGCGAAAATTGTGGAAAAATGAATGTCATTGACACTTTGAAGAGCCCATGTGACCTCTTTATTTGTCAGACAGACTCACAAGTGGGCTTGAATGAAAGCTAAGAAGCTACCCTTTAAAATTATATCAAACATATTCTCATAAAACCTGACTAAAGGTCCTGAAAATGAGCCTAAATTAAGATATGTATCAGTGCCTGCAACCCAATTTATTGTAGGGGGTGGTTAACTTCATGAGCTGATTACTGTGACAAAGCTACCATTCAGCAATGGTTATCATACCAAAATATCATCTATGGACATGTACCTTTTCAAAATTTTTAACTAGATTTTGCCACCTTGAGTGGTACCGACAAGTGAAATTTTGGGCTTTGGCCCATGGACTAGAGAGAGCAGTTAACGAGTGTATCTTTGTGTCTGCGGAAGATGAATTGGATTTAGAACACAAAATATATCAGAATGCGCCGTGCCCCAGCATCATGTAGGCTACTTCTTCAGTCCTGAAGAGGGCAGTAATATATCAGGGCATGCAGGAGGACTCGAGTCTGAATGAAAAGGTGAAGACCACAGCAGCAAAAGCTATTGATTTGTTATTGCATGCCACAACTGCTTGGGTTGAGATTTATGACTAACAGAACCATGTTGTGTCCCAGCATGGTTTGCTGAATATCTCTGTTTTCCATTCAAGGTGTTTATGTCTGGTCTTCCCTTTTATTGTTGCTTAATTTCAAGGGTTTATCAGCTGGTCTTCAGCTTTTAAACAAACCAGTGTTATTTATATCCACACAGCAGACAATACCTATATAGAGCCATATTTTCCCTCTCATAGGCTATAATAAAGCACAAAGGGGTCTTCTTTGCAATCCATTTATGAATGAAAAGTGTGTCTGATGTCATGCCCAAGTGTTTATTTCTGCGTTTGGGACGTCCCGCCTACCTTTCCATCCCATCCCCTCTCATTCCTATAAGCCGGGCCCATATAAAAACTCCCAGGAATCCCGACACTGTAGCAGACCTCAAAGTGTGTCCCAACAGAACCAGTCGGGATGACAGGGATTACTATGCTCCTCTTGTTTCTCGTGTTTCCTCTTTCCAAGACAGAGGAGCATGTTGTTAATGGTGAGTGTAAACCGTTTTATCTGCTGGGATTCTTTTGCTCTCATTCAGAAAACGTGAGGATTTGTAGTGACAGACAGATTATTTTTTAATTTGTTGGGAAAAACAGGTGCACAAATATATATTTTTCCTATATCTATTTACAAAACATTTTATTCACACTAACTAAAAGCTTTACACTTTTGATGAGTTCTATGAATGATGCAAGTAGCAATTTCCTTACTGCATTCCCCACTGTTGTAGTTTATTATTAGATTATTTTTTTCTTTAGCTTTGTGCTCAATATTGTGGAATCTGTAACTTTGAAGGTCACTGATTACCATTAAATCTCTGTTTCCTGTTACAAATAACTCTGAAAATCCTGAAAATGAGATAGACTCTTAGATCAAGAGCATTTTGTTTGCTCTATTCCCCATTGGAAAGATTACAGGTCAAAGCAATTATTCCTAATGATTTGGATTAAAAAAGATGATTAATAGTTGACACTGTCTTACTATTGATGGACTGAGGACTTTAATAGGCTATCTCGGGTCTTTGTTAAGTTTCAAAAGTATAGTGACTCTAGATCCTAATCAGGTTTCACTTTTTCAACCCAAGTTAAAGCCATATTGCACTAAGTTCTCATCTGGAGATAAAATTTAGTGGAACCATAGATAAATCTCCATGTCCATGCATAAAAACAAAATAAAAACTACTGGTCATGGTAGTTCCAAGACATTAATTAAGCTAAAACTAATTTCCTAAGAAATTAGAAAGAAATGCAGAAAGTTTCTCAGAAGATACACAAAGAATTCACAGACTGATGAATCCATGTGATGCAGTAAGACCATTAGTAGGCCTATTGCATCATGTCACATGCATGAAATGTCTAATGGGAGTGCGTGTTTCCAGAGCTGTACACCCTGATAGAGAAGGGCCAGGGCGGCTTTTCGGACCCGGCTCCCGGCAACCAGAGCCGGCTGGGGGCGAAGGAGCCCTCGCTGCCCATCAACGAGCTCCTGGAGAAGAACAGCAGGACCGGGGACACCAAATACTCCCTCCACCCGCTACCCTCCGGTGTCTGGCCGAAGCACGGCGACCTGGGCCCCGTTCCTCGCCACCACGGTCCCCACAACAAGAGCAAGAAGGGCCCCAAGAGCGACCGTCTGACGGAGCACAACAGCGAGAAAACCAGAGGAGAGGCCGCCGGTCTGCTGCCCAAAACCCCGCTGACAGGAGCCGCAGCAGCCGCCGCCGCCGCCGGCAACCGCACCGCGCCGAAACTCACACCGGACCAGCACTCGAACGTCGCCCCCCCGCAGCAGGGCGAGCCGGAGGGCCACCCCAACTCCCGGCCCAGGGGTCAACCCCACCAGCCCGCCGCCCAGCCGCACTCACCGCCACACCCCGCCCCGCGCAGGGAGCCCCCTAACCGGCGGCTGGACCCGGAGGAGAACCGCCCGGGGAAGGCCAGTCTCTACCAGTCAGGTGTCGGGGGTGCGAACCGAAACAACAGCCGCCCGTCGGTGCTCTTCAACCGGCGCTCCTCCAGCCTCCTGTACCAGTTTGACATCCTGAAGAGAGGTAGGGGAGGATTTGATTTATGCTCTCACACACACATGCTCACACACACACACACACACACACACACACACACACACACACACACACACACACACACACACACACACACACGTCTGTGAACGTCTGTGAACACGTCTGTTTGTCTGTGAAGTTAAATGAGTCTGGACTACATGAGTGGCAAGCTGGAGGCCCTATAATAAAAGTGGCTGGCATTAAAGATGAGTTAACTTTAGCTAAACTGCAATTAACACAACCAAAGTTGTATCTGTCCTTGTAAAAATTCATCAAAAAATATATTTACAGACAGTTCACGGAGTTCACACTCTATGTGGGGGAGCTCAGTGACAGTGACAGATTTCTGGTAGTTAGTTGACGTCTCCTGCCACTAATTACCGCTTCTTCCCTCAAGTCTGGCTCTGAATGTGTCTCTTTGTGTCTTGGGAGCCAGAGGTTATAATGATAGAAATGCAAAAACAAGTGAGATCAGTTTTGATACTATAATTAAGTCAGAAAATGTAACACGGATGTGATCCCATCCCATCTCATCCCACCCCCCGTCCCCGGTCCCATGCTGAGCAATGCGACGCCTGGGTTTTGTAATGACAACCTTGTCCTTGCTAATGACACTGGAATGGGAGTCTGGCTCCATGCTGGCATGGCACAGTCACTTTGTCTTTTCTTCTCATCCCTCCATCCTGTCCTCTGCTCGTCTTCTCCTCAGAGTCTGACTTCACGCATGATGCCTTCTGTATGAGTGAGTGCAGGAAGGAGAAGGAGGAGAGAGAGTATTACTGCTACAGTGAATTTGGTAGGTATCCTATGATGGACGAAGCTAGATTGATGATGTGGCCATTCCTCTTCAGCCTGTAGTATTTGCTGGGGAAATGCAAGTGAATGAATGGGGAAAATCAATCAATTTAGGCCATAATGATTTGGTAATTTAATGATTTTCTGTATTTTTTCATGGTGTTATTGGGTAAAGTTCCATATAGCTCCATCCATCAAATAATTAACAATCCATAACTGCTGTATGGCACCAACCATCCAAACACTGTCAACCCATCACTGGCTTTGTTTAGATGATTTATTGATTAAAAGAATGACAGTATATGACAGGTAAACATGAATTTTGCATATAATTTTGAGGCTATGAAAGTTTGTTTACATTTATGATGTTAGGAAACACTGGAACAACAGAGTCTTGTATTTTGAGTTATGATGGGTTAAGAAAATTCGAAAAAATTAGATTTCATTCACAAGTTAAACTCCTAAATACCTAGTACCCAGAATTTAAATGATTACATAACTTCTACCCTGTATCTTTTAACCCATGGGCATGATGGTATACATTTCCTCAATTTTGATGCATGAAGATGTTTTTCATGTCTCCCCTATCTGAAACAGCCGTCAATGGGATCGTTCATGACATCGATGTGGTGCGTAAAGGAATACGCCTCATCACGCTGATGGTGAGCAGCGATGGCTTCTACAAGATGAGTCGTCTCTACGTGACCCCAGACAGCTTCTTCTTCAAAGTTCGCCTTCTGGTCCTGGACACCTACAAGTGCAGCAAGCCCTGCCCAGATCTCAAACTTGGTAAGAGTAACAAAGTCGTCCTGAAGCCTTGTAAGCCTAAATATCGACTTTAGTTTTAGGGTTGCCGGTTCAAACCCGGAATCTAGACGGGCTGAGAAATTCTGCTTGTCGGAGGTGGAGGAGTCAGACTCTCCCCTCCCTCAACAGCCACTGTCAAAGTGCTGCTGGTTTTGTCACTGTTGGGGAAAAATCTTGTATGTGCAGAATGTTGACTTCTCAGAAACTAGGAAAAACTGCCTTGTTATCAGCTTGACCACCATGAAATTTTGAGTTTATCCAGTGGGATTTTGAAAGGGTTTCATGAGCCCAAATATCATAGAATGTTCTCCAAGATCATCTTCAAGATCAAAATCATATGCTATGGTACATGATTGTGGAGTTTTATACATTACTAATATCCTATTAGTAATGTAGGATCCATGTGTGGGATGAGAATTGTGTGTTTTCCTGAGATCATCAAAAACGGCCACTGAGAATTTTGCGAACTTGTGAGAAATGTTCTTTTTGTGGACCATGGGTTTGTTTCCACTCACCTCAAATGAAACACACCATCTCCCCCCTGTTTGTTCCCAAGGGAGCAGATACATCGTAATGGGTCAGATCTACCACCGGAGGCGCCACCTTCCCAACGACCTCCTGACCCTGCTGGGGGGTAAACTGAAGCCCGGGGACGGCCTTCTGCGAAGCAACAACTACGTCAAGAGGTTCAACAAGCGGAGGCACCAGAAAGCCCTGGAGGCCACCCGCTCCAGGTGCAGGTGAACGCAAAACAAGACTATCGCCCCCCCCCCGCTGCAGGGGAAGAGACATTGCAGCCGCTCCCCCGAAACTGACCTATAACTATTCCTTCAGCGTCGCAGGAGAAAGAGGAGATTTTGAAGAAGGCGAGGATTTATTTTCATATGGACTGCTACGATGTATCATAATCCAGGTTGATCTTTTTTTTTTTTTAACTCATTTGTACAGTTCCTGAAGTACTGGCTTGTGCTCTCTTTGATAGAAAACACAAGCATGAGTTTGCATGAAATGTTTTTTCCATGTTTTTTGTTTGAGGTATCAAGCAAGGGTGTCCACTTCACCCAATATAGTTTTCTCTAAATGGCTGAATTTAACAACTCCAGTTAAAACTCTTTAAGCAAGTTGTCTCCTCACCTAAAATTAGCATGATTATGGGCATTCATTCATGTCTGGTACATGAAATCACTCAATTACAGTAGCACAGGTGTCACATTGGCTTCTCTCTTTGGCTTAACTGAAGCAAACTCCTCTGACATTTAGCATGAAGTGAGTTCAATCGTTCAACAGAGTAATTCAGGTGAAGGAATCTTTTTGACGCTCTTACGAAGTTGCGTTATTTTTCAGCAGCTTGTTTCAGCAAGCAAAGAGGCATTTTTCTCACATTTATTCAAGCGTGTGAATCAAGCCTGTATTTGTCCTGAGCAAGAAATACTGCCAGGTCCAGCCTCTTTAGTCACGGTATGACCCAAACACACACACACACACACACTCAAAGGAAAGATTATCTGTTTAATGTTGTTTTCCTAGCTGTCAATTTCCCTCCTTTGGAACGTCTCTGGGTATTGTGGGTAAATTGAATACCAAATCCAAAACTACATTTTTTGATAATCTGTGTTAAATGAATTTAACACATTATGATATAGTGCAACTTATTTTCTGTGAAAAATTTCCATGTGCCGTTGACTGTGAAATGGTCACACAAATTGATTTCCTTGGCACAGATCCAACATGTTGAAGCTTCTTGACACCTTCGATCGCTCTATGAGGCTTCTAAAACGATATGAACGCGAAACGTCGTATGGCACTGATTAGTATTGTTTTTCGACACCCAGCCCTGTGCATGACATGTCACTGTGGTTGTTATTGGGAAACAGGAAATGCACTATTATTGTTACAAGGGCCAAGGGGAGGGAATGAAGGGCCTGGAAAAGCAGCAACAAACCCCAGTGGAGGAGGAGGAGGAGGAGGAGCAGGAGGGAGGGGGCAAATGGGAGAGAGCACAGGACCTTTGCTTGTCATGAGAGCGGCTTATTTTCCTAACTTTAATTATGTGTCCACGATGAAATGTCTGCCTGAGCGGACTGGGACATCAAAAGGGGGCCTGGCTGAATGAAGGAGGGGGGTGGGGTGGGGTGTTTTTGTAGGGAGCAAGCCATAAATCTAATCGCAGGAATCTGATCCTCTCCGCACCTGGACACATGACTCGGAAAAGTGCCTCCATCGCAGCTCCTCCTTGGAGTGGCGATGCCAGCACTGGCTCTTGTTTGCTTGCTTACACACACACACACATACAACACATACCCCTCTGGGCGGGCCAAAGCTCAAAGGAGGTATTTAAGCATTTAGGCAGGATCAAAGAAAGTGGGAGGCAGGGGGGCAAGGTGAAAGAGGGGGGAAATATATATAAAAAAAAAAAGCAAGAGGGTTATGTAAAATGACACAGGGAGGGAATTGAGGGAGAAGGGGTGGGGTGTGTGTGGGGTCTGTCTTCCCTCCATTCCTAATGGGACATCATTTTTAATCACAGAACCCCCCCTGGCTTGATGTTTTATCCTGAGCTCATGCTTGTACAAAAGGGAAAAGATTTGCACTGAACGCTTACGTTGCTTTCTTATACATTAACCCAATAAAGATGTGTATTTGTTTTGTACTCAACGGCTTTATGTGTCATTTGTCTTTTTGATGATTTTGAAGCATTCCTGCCTGTTGCACACGATCTCTAAATCACATACATCTGAAATATTGATCCGCATTATCATTGCTGGTGATAGAGAGGAAAGTCCAAAGTAAGACGGCCTAATTGGGGTTTTAACAACCATGGGAGAGGAATTACTTGGGAAGTGGGATGTTGAGGCCGGTTGGTCGGCGGGTTCCCAGGCTGGAGGAAGCCTCTATCTGGGATCAGCGCTGGAGGGAACAGATGCAGGCGGGCAGGAAACAGGAGCCTGCTCCCATCTCGGCTACCATCGCAGCGGGAGGACATTCCTCGTCGGAGAGAGCGAGAGAGAGAGAGAGAGAGAGAGAGAGAGGATGTGAAGGGGAGAGAGGGAGGTGGGAATATCTCCAAGTTGCTTCCTGTGTGACAGCCGCTAAGCCACAATGGGGGGGGGGGGGGGGGGGGGGATGAGGATGGTGGATAGAAACCAATTTGGGATTGTGGTCATCATTTAGTGTCCATGCAAGCTTCTGGATTCATTTAGCGGTTTGAGAGTAGAGAGTAGAGAAGAAAGAGAGAGAGAGAGAGGGGGTGTGAGAGAAGGGTCAAAGGTCAACCTTAGAGGTAGCTCTTGTGTGTCCTGCTGGTAATTTGAACACAAGAAGAGTGTGTATGAGTGTGTCGGGGTCATGACCTCACTTTCCCCTGAAAGCCCCACACACACACACACAATGGATAGGACCCAAGCACTGAACACAAGTTGTTCAAATGGGGGATGAGGTCGACTGAGCGAGATAAAGTTTGTTTTCACTGGACAAGACAATAAAAGACAACACTTTAGAAAACTGGTGTCAAAAACATTACTTTATTATCTAGGATGAAATGTCCTATCAAGTACAAAAGAGAATCTCTTCGGAGTCGCCGCAGTCTGTTAAAAACATAGAGAGTACTTTTATCCCCGGGTTACGTTTCTTCAACATTACTCAAAAAAACATGAGAATTTTTCATCGATATGAATAAATAATACAAGAAACGCAATGCCGATATAGAAGGTATGCAGAACTGGTTGGTTTCTTACAAATAAAAAAAAAAAAAAAAGACTCTTTACAAGAGTTAACCGAGTCACTCGTGACCCCGTTCGAAACCGTTATGCACACAATATGCAGCACTTTTAATATAAAGGGCAATCTCACCTAAATGTGGCGTTCACTTCAATTAAGAGAGAAAAAAAATAGACAGTTAAAATATACAGGCGGGCTTAGTTGCTGGTTCAAAGAGAGAAAAATAAAAGTTTCTACTGCTCTAAAAATCTCTCAGCTCTTCATATATGGACAGCCATAATATACAATAGAGGTTACAAATAGTGGACGAAGCGCACAACATCATCAGATTATAAAGTGTGTGTGTGTGTGTGGGGTGTGGGGGGGGCAGGAAAGTGAAGGGGGGCAAAAAGATGACAGGACGCCACACAATCTCTCGACCCGGCTCACCCTCAAAAATAAAAACAACCGGACGAGTGAACCTGGAACGTTTTTACTTCTAATTTTGTTTTAATTCAATTCTCAACAGATCTACTTAAGACGCATGCACACAAAACTATAAATGCTTCTCATAATTGCTTCCTTCCTCAGAAGAAAACAGCAATGGTACGATAATCACGGGGATTAGAAAAATGCTCCCAAATACGCTAAAAATGCCGCTATAAAATTTTCATACAAACCCCGTGGTATAAAGATTTCCCCCCACGACCCCCCCCCCCCCGCTCAAAAGTTTAGTCCCAGACGCGCGAACCGCAGACCGCAACATAACTGAGCCCGACGCTGAGTGGAAGAAAAAAAACAAAAAAACGCCATTATCCAATTACCGAACCATGCTTTGAGGGCGAGTTCTTTGTTTCGAGTCGAGAGATAGATGCGAGCCAACCTGTCAGCTTCGATGGGGGGGGGGGGGGGGGGTCGACATATAGACAGGAGAGAGACTTGGAGTTGTGACAGGACAGTGTGTGTGTATAGGAGGGGGGGGTTCTACTTGCCCTTGACCCCCCCCCCCACCCCCTCCGAGCTGGTTAACATTCTTTACTTGCGTTTTCAGATGAGCGTCCAATGTGAAAAGGTCAGTTAAAAAAAAAAAAAAGAAAAAAAAAGGGGGGTGCTGGCGGATGTTTCCCCCTCTGGAAATGTACAGTAAGGTTAATGCGGACAAAACGAAGACCCTTGAGTTATATCCCGTACAGGGTGACGGCGATACGACACGAAAATATTCAGCTCTCGGGTTTTCAGAAAAATAGTGCAGCTTTAATTACAAATGGAGCGGTTTTTTTTTTCCAGCTGTGAAGTGTTAACACTGACCGACATTCAGTGTGGAGATGCCACCAGGTGGGTTTCGTAGGCCTGGTTCATGCTTCTGGCGTGCCCAAGAAGTCTAGTAGGCCTACTTTAGTGGCGCTGTAGGAAAACTCAGCTCTTCACATCCCAACAAGAGAAAATAACACCCTGGAATTGAGCAGTAGTTCCCATCCGCCTTGTTTCACATTTCAGGTGTCGCACAACTCCAGTGTCCAGTCCTTTTGGCTGCGATGACGTCATTTGGACCATTTGCACGTGAAGCATGAACCAGGCTTACTGGGGTGTGTGTGTGTGTGTGTGAGATGAAAAACCTGCATTCTGGGAACTTCCGAGATGTGGAAGAGGAGACAGTGTGAAAGCGACAGTGTGAAATGAAAGTTGCACCTCAGGGTGGGAAGAGCAGAGCTGACACTTTGCCATACAGGACACACAGAAGTAGTGATCAGCTACAGAATGAACACAACTCTTCAAGAGTCTACTGCTGCCTTTGAACTGCCATGGAACACCCGAGCAGCCAGCTCATCAACTTCACAAAGTGCCGTCGTCTTCCCCGCTCGTCCGATGGAAGGGTTGCATTGGTTGGGAGTCCGTGGCTGCCGTGCCCCCCCCCCCCCCCCCGATCCGCAGGTGGGACGTCCCGCTGACACTTTGGATAAAAAGGGGTCTTTTTCGATTCAGTTCTGTCCCGTTAGCGCTGCAGCGGAGGTGGCGGAGGGCGGGCACTTGTCCGAGGCGGCGCTCTCCTCCACTCCGGAGAGGGCCGTTTGTGTGTTCAGGTTGGGACGCAGCCCGACTCGGACCAGCGGGCTTAACGATTCAGAGGAAACCACACGGGACGCCTTTCTGACACTTAGTTTTTTTTAGAAGGGACCTAAGAAGCTGCTGATTGTAGTTTGTTGTTATGAGACCTACAGAGAGGAGGAAGAAACAGTGGGATAACTTGGTTGTTGTTTCTTTTTTTTTTTTTTTTTATTAAAAGCTTGACAGTATGACAAAAATATGCACTAGGGGAGGAGGAATACAAAAAACAAAAACAAAACAAACAAAAAAAAAAAGAAAAAGAAAAGAAAAACATGTATTGGATGCCAGTGGGGTCAGACATTTTGAACATAGACCGAGCAGCCATGTTGGTGAAATGTTAGCTAAGTGTTGTGTGATGTCAGCCCAACAGTGTATATACAAATAGACTTCATAAAACAGGGGACTGCCAAGCTCGCCACATTTAGAACAAGTAAGCTAAACTAGATTTTTCTCTGACCTATCTTTACAAGTCCTACCATTATTTCCTTTAGAACATAAAAATAGTCCTTCACAAAAGGATATAATATGCACATAAAATAACATTATACATGGGTACAGCCGATAAAAAGAAACTAATGAATGTTGCAAGCTTTTTTTTTAAAAATTCTCGGCTAAGAAACGAGGTAAAAATGTTCCATTTCAGCATGTTATGATGAATACAATAAACTTGTTCTGTCAAATGAAAAGATAAGTTATCTGTGTGTGTGCAGAATTAAGTCACAATCAAAATCAATAGCTTGTTTTTTTTCAATATTGAATCTCAATGACGAGGATAACAAAACTTGATATTCTGCCTTACATCTGACTCAAACATAAACAAAATATCAGTCATCTGTTATGCAAGAACTGTAAGAAAATACAACTTTCCCTTCAATGCTTTGTGTTACCAACATGGCTGCCATTATTAGACAGTAGAAATGTGTTTTTTTTTCCTTTCTTTGAAGTTCCTTTCCTTCTAAAATACAAAAGGATCACACCTACAGTGTGGCTTAATATATGCACTTTCTTACAAAGGGTTTTTTTGAATGCTGTTTTAAAGAAATAAAAACAGCAAAAGTCCGGGATAAGCTCCAATAAGCTAATTGTTTTTTGTTTGTTTTTAAGAGTGACCCCGGCACCCAGGAGTTTTGACATCACAATCTGCAAGAGAGGGAGAGAGAGAGAGAGAATGGATGGTATAAATACATGCGGGTGAAGCACATCACCATATTAGGCACATAAAGCTGGACGCAAACTACAAGACTTACTGAACGAATGAAGCACCAATGCTGCCATCCCAATTAAAATCCAGGTCTTCAGTAAGTTAACAAATAAGATTCAAGTAAATCACCAACAAATCTATATAAATTACAAAAGGTATATAAACATCTAAATTAAGCTTGGTGCTGGTTAAGTGGAGCTCAGTGTGGTCAAAATCTTGTAGTGTGCATCCACCCTAAAGAAACGGATCGCGCAGAGAAGGCGATGCGATGAGAGGCATGGCTTCCAGGCACGACCAAGCACATAAAAGGCAGCTAGTGGAGTCGTTAAGGCTTAGCCATTGGGAAATGTGCAGAAAGAGCTGCTGCCCTCACAGCAGACCACAGGCAGGTCTGAGCGACAGCAACAGCGGCAATAGCACAAAGGCAACAAAGACCTGGGCAGAAATGTTGCTTCAAACAGGTTTCTAAATATTTGAACTGAGGTGCACTTCAATGAATTAATCATGCATCCCAGTTGTCTCCCCAGTGGAAGATTAAAATCGTGTGCTCCCCACGTCGAGTCAAATATTTGAAACGTTCAGCAACTATTTTACTCAGGTCTGAACATTAGGAACAACTCCACTAGAAACATCAACAATGCAACTTCTGAAGCTTGAATTGTGTGCAAAATAAAAGAAAACGCCAAGATGGAACTGTGGAGGACCAAGGCTGTGACTCAAAGCTGGTACTGCTTGCAGCATACAGCTAATGTATGCAGATCCACTGTATACATTTTAGTACCTGCAACACATTTAGGCTTTATACAAACAAAACATGACAGTTTCAACACACCAAACTTCATATGCACTTGAGTACAAATACAGATGTACAGTACATCTGGTTTCCTTTTTTCATCAGTCAGTGTCACACATAATCGCAATTTTTAAAGGCAATTTTAACTATCATTTTGCATCTTTATTAAATAGTGTTCACTTAATAAGTATTCAATAAACATGGAAGCGTAACATCTTTGCATTTTAAGCATACTTTTTCCAGAGACATTTTTGCATACTCAACCAGATTTAAAAACAGTGTATTGAATAAGCCTGCTGGTTGTAGGAGCCTTTAGTCATGACCCAAAAGAACAGTAGATGATTTCTAAGTTCAGAGGAAACAAAGATGGTGACCCTGGACATCAAAGAGAGGGAGAAGTCATTGCCATAATAGGAACCTGACAGTGAGTTACAAATAATTTTTTTTTTTAATTATATGGTGATACTTTATTGATCCCTGTAGGGTAATTCTCTTTTCTTTTGCCCTCCTCCACAGGGAGGTCAGAGGTCAGGCTCTGGAGCTGGTAGGGATTCAGTGTCTTGCTCAAGGACACTTAAGCAGGGTGGATGCTTGCCGACATTAGGGCTTAAACCTACTCTAGTCACTACACCTTCCTGCTGCCATTTTGTGTCTGGACTAGTCAAGAATTGTCCTCATCAACCAAAATTTGAATGGGGACGAGTGGAGATCATATGGAGAAGATGGTAGCCAAATACCACTGCTGGGCTGGTACCTAAAATCCTAAAAGAATGCCACTAAGAATATGTTTGTGCAGCACAATAACAATACTGTAGGGCGCTTTAGATAACTGCATCCACCTAAATAATATGTGGAAGCAATCCATAGTGGGCTCCTGTTATGTCAACAACTCCTCCTCTCCTTTTCCTCCTTGATGCTGACCAGGACGAGAGCAGGAGGTGACATCATCATCATCATCATCATCATCATCATCATCGTCATCATCGTCATCGTCATCGTCATCATCATCATCATCCTCTTACCTGCTGGCTTTGAAGCCTTTGAGTTTCTGGACAAAGAAGTTCTCCAGGACCTCGGCACACTGGTAGAAGGGCGAGTCGCTGGGGTTGTAGTAGCGGCAGTTGTCGAAGATTTTGGTCATGTCTGCTACAAACTCTGTCAGCTTGACGTACTCGCGCTTCTGCAACCTCTCCTCCATGGTGGAAAGGTCTGAGAGAAGTGGATAAAAAAAACGAACAAAGTGAACAATTGATTGAATGTATTCTATAGCTGAAAGAGCTACATCTCCAACTGTCTGCTCTTGCCAAAGACAAATATCACATACATAATGAAACAGGAAGTAAGAGATAAATCTCTGGCCTTTCTCAGCGACTTTGCTCCAAAAATCTGCATACTTTCTTCAAAGTAATTGCAGCTTATGTGGCATGTGCTTGATAGACATTCAAATATGCTTCCTGGGAGCGCAGTTCATCACTTTATATGTGACAGCAAAAATCCAAAGCCTCTGCCAGCTTTAACCCCAATCTGCTCGGCCTTCCAGATCAGTTACTGAGCTCTGACCCATTTTGTCATTCCTGAGGAGAACGTCATTATCTTGAGTGTCGTTCCTGAGAACAAAATCCACACAAAAATTAATGGAGCCTTTGAGAGCCCACTGAATACCAGTCCTTCTAAGTCCAGGTCTGCCTTGAAAAGGAGCTTTCAGTGGTACTAACCTAGTTAAATCAAGTTAGAAACAGAAAAAAACAAGATTGAGTTAGCGAGGAAGCTAGCTGGCAACAGCCAGGGCCTTCATATAATCTCCTGCTGCCGGTGGTTTGGTCCACGCTGCTCCCCGGGGCTCCGTTTTAAACAAACATATCCGACTCTTAACCTCCCTCACCCCCACCCAGCCGGCCAGGGGCTTACAAACCTCACGGCCAATATCAAAGACCTCCTTCTTCTCTGTCATCAGATTTCATCTCAAAACCCTCCAAAGCTACCAACGGCCGCAGCTACAGCAGCCAGACGCCCTTTTTATTTTTTGAAACCAACAAGGTCTTTTTCTTGCGGTAGAAGAGAGAGAGAGAGGAGGGTGTGTGTGTGTGGGGGGGGCAAGAGTTTCCAGGCTCAGGCCAACAGGGGCTAAGTGTGGGGCTGGTCCGTTTCCACGGCGAGCCCGGCAGGCCCGGACCAGCTCATTAACGGTTTGTTTGTGTGGAAGTTCAAAAAGGCCCTGTTGACGCAAGTCCGCATTTACATGGCCGGTTTGATCTGAGTTGGAGGGCTTCCTCCCTGCCGGCCTCCTGGTGGCAACGTCTTAAGGTCCGCAGGGTCAGGGATGGAGGGTGTGTGTGTGTGTGTGTGTGTGTGTGCACTACTGAGGCACTTTTACCTCCAGAAATTTCAAAATCAATTGGAATTAGAATGTTTTTTAATTCCCTTGCAGATAAAAGACGGACCTAGACTGTGTCCAGATTGGGCATGGACTCCCAGGTGTGTGCATGTGTGTTGCATCCCAATACAAACAAAGTTGACCCCTCCACTCACCCATTGGTTCCTTGATGACCCGGTAGTAGTCCGGGGCGTCGTTCGTATCCACCGGCTCCAGGAATGGCCATGCCATTTTATGCGCCTGAAGAGGGAGGGAGAGAAAGAAAGAGGGAGATAAAAACAGAAAGAGAAGACACTTGAGAATGAAGAAAAACAAACAGCACCGTGAAAATGACACTGGAAGCAGGTGGGTCAACACAGATGTTCCCTCTCGCTCTCTTGCCCCATTTGTGTCTCTCTTTCTTCCTCCCATCCTTTCTCTTTCTCTCTCTCTCTCTCTTTTTCACACAACACTGGAGAGAGGAGGAGAAAAGGAACGGAGCGGAGAGGTAGAACGGGGGACGAGGAGAGGAGAAAGGGAAGCTAGGAAAAAGCCCTGTGGCCAGGCAGCTGTCCAACTAGCGCTCTGGGGAGCAGAACCCATCAGATAAGACCAACACAGAGGACTCTTTTGTTTGCTGCTCTTACACTGCAGAGAGGCGGGGAGGAGGTGTGTGTGTGTGTGTGTGTGTGTGTGTGTGTGTGTGTCCACGTCTTCCACATACCTGTACGTCCCTCCATAAGCCTTTGTAGGAAAAAGTGTGTACGCATGTGTGTGCACAATACTGCTACTACTATTACTGCTGCTATTACTACATAAGCATGTGTGCGTATGTGCAGCGACACCTCCCATCTACCTGTAGGGAGCGCAGGATCCTCCTCAGGCCCTCGTAGTCCTTGTCGGTGAGCGGCGTGAGGACCGTCATGGCGTCCTCCGTGGACTGGCACTGCGGGCACACGTACTCGTCGATGTGGTTGGCCTCGCTCTGCAGGATGCCCACGCAGCGGCCGTGGTACCAGTTCTGGCAGCGGTCGCAGCCGATGTAGAACCTGGGCAGGGAGTGGGGGGTGGGGGGGTGGGGTGAGGGTCGGTTAGAGTTAGCAGGTCTGAGGTCTGTTATTTTTCTGAACAACAGGCTGCCGTTTCACATCCAATCAGATCAGTCCACAGTCAATAAGCCTGGTCCGTTTTGTTGATTTCCAATCAAATTAACTAGCAACACCTGGAGCCAAAAAGACATTACTCTGTCAAAACGCTGTATATTATCCCTTAAACATCTTCACAACTCTGATTCAACTTCAAATAGAAAAAAGACAGTAGGATAAAAACATAACATAATACAAATAAAATACATGTATGATTTACAGTATGTTACCGCAGTGTTTTCAACCCCGGTCCTCAGAGATAAGAGTACTGCTGGTTTTCCGTCCTACCAGCTAGTTAATTACAGTTAATTACATTCACCTGGCATCCCGGGGGTAAATCACTCCCTGATTAGATAGCTGGCATGAAAACAGCACTGCATTACCTTATCACAGTAGCAATCTTCTGTACATATGTATGGCTTTCTGTAGACTTGTTAATGTGAATACAATGCACATACAGTATTTGCACATCCTGCTATACATTTACATATTTATTTCCTTCATATTCTCATGTCTTTCTCATTTGTCATTGCATATATTTTTTTTACCCCACTGATTTCATTACTGCATTTGTTTGGTATTTTATGGCTTTATGTTCATATTCTGCATTCTGCATTCATTTTCTCTTTGTCTCAGTAAGTTTCACTACTGCTATTTTGCACACCCTCATTATGCTGCAATCCACACTTTTCATTCATACATACTACTAGACAGGTTTTAGTGCTGAAATTGTTGGCTGTGTATGTTGTTATTGTGTAACTGCTCATTTTCTATATTCTTATTTATATTATATTTTTCTTTGCTGTATCCTATTACTATTTGCCACTGCAACGACCCAATTTCCCAACAGGGATCATAAAAGTTTCATCTTAAATTTGAAGTAACAACACAGCAGACTGAGGGTATTGATAACACTATTGCCCGACAAGTGCAATGTTAGAACAATCGAGGTGTTGGGAGGCGCACGCACACACACACACACACACACACACACACACACACACACTCCTGCAGCTCCTTACTGGGACTCGTCGTACGGCGTCTGACAGATGCAGTACAGCTCCTCTGTGCTGCCCTCCTGGCCCCGTTTACACTCCACACAGATGTAGTCGTCCATTTTCTTGGCCTCCTTCTCTGTGATGCCCACACATTCGCCGTGGTACCAGTTGGTACACAGGTCGCAGCCAATGTAGAACCTGCGGAGAGAACCGGGGCTTAGGGGTGTTGCTGTTGGAACGGATGAGGTTTCATCTGCACTGGAAGATCGATCTCGTTTAATAAGATCTTTGTTATAGAGTGAGAGGCACTGGCTAATGCCCTGCCCCTGTATATCAAGCTGCCTCAGAGTAGATTAAGTATTTGTATACAACAAACGAGGAACAAAATCTGAGAAAGACTACAACAGATTACAGCAGCCACCCTCATGAGTGCCTATGTAGGTAAAACAGGGATAATAAAGAAGGACGTCATCGTACTTGGTCTCGTCGTAAGGCGTCTTGCAGATGCAGTAGAGCTTGGTGTCCTTCCTGCTGTCCTTGGTGCTCGTCGTCGAGATCATCTTCTTCTTCTTGGACTTGGCCGTCGACGCCGTCTCCCGCTCCTCCTCCCGTTTCCTCTTGTGGGCGGCGGTGGCGCTGAGGTGGTGGTGCGAGGCGGCGGTGTGTGCGTGCGCCAGGGCGTGCTGCTGCTGGCTGTGGGCGGCGGCGGCGGCGGCGGCCTGGGCGGCCTGGTGGGCGGCGGCCTGGGCCCTCTCCTTCTCCCTCCGCAACCGCAGCAGGTCCCGCTTCAGCTCCTCCTGGAGAAGGTAGCGGCAGGACAGGTAGGGTTTAAGTGGGTGAGGTTTAACTGTCTGGTATGTGACAGAATGATTTCATTCCCTGATGTAAAATTTCATGATTTTTACATGACTTTCAATACCTTAATTGGAGCATTTCCACAAGCTACAATTATATTCCTTCCTGGTTTGTTAATGTTGTTTTTAAGCCAGGAAAGGTTTGAAAGGGGTATACAGTCTATACAAGTTCTGGGCCAATCAGTAACAAATATGTCACCTTGTGGTTGTAACCCAGTTTCATCAAAAATTGGATCAGTGGTGAATGAGATATCATGTGTGATGTGCAAAATAACAAACGAATGATGTGCTAATCAGTGTAGTGTTAAAAATGTCAGAACGCAGCGGTGGGATGCATCATCATTTCTCCCTCATCGCTCCTCTGTTGTCCCATCCCGTCCCTCCCTCCATACCTGGGCCTCTAGCTGCAGCTCCTTGTCGAGCAGGGCCCGCTTCTTCAGGATCTCCGTCTTGAGGCTCTCCTTGTGCCGGTAGAGGAGCGAGGAGAGCTTGGTGGCGTTGGCCGTCCTCCTCTTCTGCTCCACCACCTCCTCCTTCTTCCTCCTCTTGGCCGCCTGCCTCTCGTCCTTGTCTATCCGGTCCAGGATGTACTTCATCACCTGGTTGCATACAATCATCCTGGAGAGACGGAGACAGGAGTGGGGGTGGGGCGGGGGGAAGAGGCAAATTAATTATAGATATCCACAATGACCTTTTTCACCCAGTCGCACAGGATCGTGCTGTATAAAATAAGGAGGAGATGTCAAAGATGTCCCAGGCAGGAGCTGAATATTAACAAAGCCGAATAATACTTCTAAATTTCATAAAATACAACCTGTAAGCTATTGGCTACTTTAAATGTGAACATTCTGCATCCCAGATTTAAGATGTAACCAAAATGTCCTGGGTTGGAATCGAGCTTAGAACTTTTGTTGCATGCCATCCCCCTTTCTCTCCCTCTCTTTCTTGTCTCTCTTCACTGTAAACTAAAGGCCGAAATGCCAAAAAATAAATCGCCCAAAAAAATAAATAACCTTTGAAATAGTTGTTTGACTTGTTCTCAATTACTACATCTTATGGAAGCAAAAGCATTGACGTGAATGCAATGTTGATGGAAATTGTTTTATTCCCCCAACGACCTCCACTAGCATTGCTTGGAAATGCTAATGGGCAGCTTGGTTCCAACTTTCTCAGAAACAAAAACACCACTGTGAAAACCTTCTGAACCTTCTGGCTTTAGCAGTCAGGAACACAGCCTTCTAAAACCCCCAAACCTAAAACGGCTACTTCCTAAAAAGGGACGCAAGGGACGTGTCATTGTCCCGGTGAAATCCAATCAAAAAGGACATGTAATGTGAGCAGTAGTCATGTTACTGGGCCACGTGTCTGACAGATGTTAGAGGGGTATTTTGTTGCCCGGTGTTTATTTGTGCGGGACTCGCTGCTCTTCAGTAGTAGGGGAGTGGAGCGGAGGGCTGGGAGAGAGGGATGGTGAGAGATGGAAAGACAGAGGAACAGTGGGAAGCCACACTGTGCTCTTGTAAACATGGAAAAGGGAGGGAGGAAGGCCGTGCATGCACACTTAAGCACACAAACACACATGTGGGGGTTCGGGGTCATCTGTAGGGCCCTATGAGACACTATCTATGCCTGACCTCGCAATGTTATGAGGCTATTTTCATCATATTATTTAAGTAAATATCATTTAGCAAGGGTGCCAACATGTATTCGAAGCCAAGCATCAGCACAATACAGTAAACCAAGATAATATATAGCAATATATCACCAGTCTGTTCACTTGTGTTCGCTAATATTCTCGCCTAACATAGAAAATTGTTGGTTTACGTTCACCATCAAAATGCCTTGTTCAGTGCACCTGTGTGTGAATGAATGGTTAGGTAAGGACACTGACACAATAACACACACACGGTTGTTGAGGTGAAAGATGGGCCAGGGTTCCTAAAGTACGTACTGCAAATAGAAAGTGAGGGCAGACAAGGAGAGTTGAGAAAGTAGCAAAACAAGACACCCACACACACAGAGTGATGCGTGAGTTCCCTGTTATACTTAATAGAATACATTTTTGAGAGAAAAGCTGGAAGAGAGGGGTGACATGCAGGCATGGAAAGAGGCTGAAAAACAAGCTGAGAGACAGACGACAGACACAGAGCCGGTGTAGTGGTGTCACGGCAGTCTGGGTTTGGTATTTCAGGTCGGTGTGAACGGGCACGGTGTTGACACACCGTCTGCGGACACAAACACGTGGTTGTCAGGGTCGACTATGGGTCATGGTCCTACTATAATCTACCTACTGCGTATGGAAAGGGAAGGAAGAAGAAAATTGCTGGAGTAATTGTTGCCTGGTAAAATTAGCTGAACAATCATTATATCAGGAGATCAGTATTGGGAACTATAGTGATTTCTTGAGGGCCCTCAAGAAATCACTGCCGAAAACAACTGAGACCTCAGGAAATCCCTACTGTAAACTACTGGGCAATCAAGAAATCGCTATTGGGAACAACTGGGCTCTCAGTAAAACAGTACTGAGTTTCATCCCTAGAAATCGCTCCTGTAGATGCCTCTGGGTTTGTCTTGGTGTTCTTGTTCACTGGGTAGAGTCATAGTGCGGACACGCTGCTTCTGGTGGTTACACACCCAAAAGGTCAGGGTTCCCATGCGGTGTAATCCCTCCCAACACGGTAATGGAACAAAAAAGTAAAAAAAGGAGAGAGGGGAGAGTGGTGTAAAGACTGGCTGGAGTGGTGACGTTACAGCTATCTGGTCGGCCTTGGTGTTCATTTTCTGCTGGTATTTCTCACGCTACCTAGGAAACACTGAAATGGACACATAAGCAGCTGCAGATTCAACGTAGCAGGACACAGATCCTAAATGTATTTTCTGTGCTCTTAAATGTTTCCACTTTAAGGAGAAATGTGCTTTTTGGAAAACTTTGGGGTCTGGTCAGTGAGGAGATGCTGACGTACGTGGTGAGGTTCAGGTCTAACCCTTCCCATGACCCAGACCACTTCAATATAAACCTCCTGGCTTCCCCACTGGCAGAGGAAAGGACGACACCTTTGAACACACACACACACACAAAAATGGTTTTCACTCACACACACACAGCCACACACTCTCGAGCAGGTCACCACATAGTGAGGGAGGGTGGTAGGTTACATAGTCCAGGACAGGGACAGCCAAGGGTGTGGTGATATGTAGTGGTGAGCTTAACTCGAAAATCACGTCTCTCTCTGTGACACACACACACACACACACACACACGGCTAACCTTTGATTCTCCTCCCTCTCTGCAGGCGTCATGGTCTTCTTCTGCTTCAGGTGCTCGATCACGGCGTTTTGCTTCATCACCACCTGACACACACACACAATGCCGGAAAAATGTCAGCAGAAGCGACAACATGTTCAACAACAGACACGATATTCATACATCTAAAAAGTAGTGACTGCAATTGTACTCTATGAGCCTATGGAAGTGGAGTATTATGAAATGTTACCAGGCAGGCCACACACACACACACACACAGGGCTACAAGACGGTATGTTAGCTAAATAGACAGAGACAAGAACTGGAATTATGCATACACAGAGACATGCACACAGAGTAGTATTTGCAGTATGTCAAATAGACACAGGGACAGGTGAAAACATACACACACTCACTCACACACACAGTAGTAGTATGCCCAACAGACAGAGACAGGGGCTGAGCTGTGAAAATAAACCCAGTCTTAGAGGAGGGAAGGAGGATGGAGACTGTTTATGTATCGATGGCAGGGACAGGGTGACCCTTGGACTGGGATGGACGACCAGGGTATGATGGCTGCCTGAACACACACACACACACACACCTGTTTCTGGATGATGTCGCTCTGGGTGGCTGCGTTGAGGGCCTGCTCCCTCTTGGCCTCGGCGGCTTGCCTCTTCTTCTGCTGCTGCTGCTCCCTGAGCTGCTGGATCCTCTGCAGCTGCTCCTGGACAGAGGCCGTCTGGATGGTCACCACGTTCCCCATCTACACAGACAGCATGAAAATATACCATTCTGAATGATGTCTGAGGGGTGTTGATTGATAAAAAACTCATGTGGTTTTGATGAAGTGATCTTGGCATTGTCCTAAATTAATGCATAATCAAGACCTAAGTCTCTCATTGAATCCATCAGCTGATGCCCCCGCCCCCACCTTTATCAACTACTGTGTGAACTTACACTGCTGTTTACATTGTATGAAGGTAAAAAATGATTCTGTTTTGGGCCAATATCTTAGGTTACACCAACATAGATGTAGCAAAGCAGTTTAGAGGCGCAGTATTTATTCAGCTTGGGAGACCCATGAATTATTTAAGCTCACAGACGTGCTAGGATCAGCTGGCAGCGAGAGAGTCAAGAGATAGGTGACTGCCAAGCAAGTTGCCAGTTACAGAGTAAATTGTTCAAAGTAAGCAGTCATTTAAAAAAAAAAATATGTTTTACTTTTGAAAAGATGTTAGATGTGATCAATTCATGGTATGAGCTAGATAGCACACTTTCTGCTCGCATCTGCTAAGCCACAGGTATAAAAAACTGTAAATACTGGAAGTAATGGGAGTTTGGCTCTGGTTTAGTAGGCCGGCTGCCCTACCTGTCCTCCCTGAGCTGAGGTGGTCCCGGGCTGTTGTATCTGGATGGGCAGCTGCAGTTTGATGTGCTGGGGCAGAGAGCCTCCACCGGGCCCCTGCTGGGCCTGCAGCTGGGCCAATACCTACAGCCACAACACAACACAGACTTTAATGAAAGCTTGAAAGATGGACCGGGCAGCTGAACATTCGCTTTTATTTATTCATTTCATTTTTATTTATTCATTCATTTATACAACATTTATTTAGATAGTGGAACATACTGTCAAGCTAGATCACCGTTCCAAGTGCTCTAGGCTAAATGGAAAATTGTGACGAAGAGATTTGTTGGACCAGAGACCCTCCATCAGCTAGAGCTGGAGCCTTAAGGATGGGTTTATAGACAGAGGGATGGATGTATGTATTGACTGCATTATCAATGTACAGACTGACAGATTTATGTGCGTGTTCTACATCTTTCAGATACCCAGCAGAGCTTTGTTAAATAGGTTGAGCATGCACACTCAACTTTCAGCTACATTCACACCTGGAAACTGCCCAGTACAACCGCAGTCTTCTGCTGCTGGCCACTGTGCAACTCCACTGGAACAGGTGCAGCGAGTGCCTTGCTCAAGCTCGATTATGGGCGTTTTGGGAGGGGAGACGGCTTACGGTTCAGTTTCCCACAACAAACACCTTGCCAAACCCAGTCATACCTGTACCTGCTGCTGCAGCCCGGGCATGCTGATGAGCTGGGGCGACTGCTGGAGCTGCAGCTGGGCGCCGCCCTGCGTCTTCACCTGCAGCGGGGTGGGGGACTGGATGGGCATGTGGGCCTGCGTCTGGGGGGGTAGCTGGCCCTGGGGGGTGGCCGAGGGAGGGGTGCTGGTGGCGGCCAGGGGGGCGGCCCCCGCCTGGATGGGGGCGGCGGCCTGCTGGGCGGGCTGGGCCGGGGTTTTGGTGGAGGTGGAGGGGTGGGGCTGGCCGGGGATGGTGGTGGCTGGAGAGGGAGAGAGAGAGAAGAGGGAGAGGGAGGATGTCGTCAAATCTCTTTTACATGAAAATGTCACCTGTAAAAACACCAACGAATATTACAAGTGACTTGGGACAGGGGTTTGCTCATACATGATTTTGTCATGGTAACAATTCTCTTTTACTCAAAACAATATCTATCTATAGTTGGGTTTCCTTCCAAGTAGTTTTATATGAATTATTATGTATCAAATTAGAAACACTGAAAGGAAATGGCAAATTTGGGTAAAATTTGAATGGAAGCATAGCTTATGAATTATTGATCTGTGTTATCGGTGTTAATCCACATATGTCTATTTGTCTATCTATCCATCTATTTGTCCATGTTTGATTTGTCGTCCTACCCGTGCTCGATGTGGGCGTGGCGGCGGAGGCCATGGGGGTGAAGAGGAAGCGTTGGAGCTGGCCGTTGGGCAGCGCCGCCTGCATGAGCTGCTGGCCGGGGCCCGGGATGACGGTGACCCCCTGGGGGATGACCTGCAGCTGGCCGGTGGTCTGACCCTGGCCCTGGATCATCACCGTCAGACCCTGCTGGGTACCGCCGACACCGCCGCCGGCCTGCCGATCCACTCCCGACCCACCCTGCTGCTTCTATGGGAGGGAGAGCAGAGAGGGGAAAGTGGTAAATCATATTGTAAGCTCCAGTCCTTTCCTCTAAAGATCGTTCTGTCTCTTCTTCTGTCTCATCACCAGCTAAAGTTACCTGTTTTCAATTCTATTTCATGTATACGATCAGGTACTGAAACATTCAGTGAAGAGATAAGAGTAGATTTATAGTTTGTAATTTGCAGTGTTCATTTTGGACCCTGGACACAGGGTGACACAGGACACCCCGAAGGTTTCAGTGTCTCCTTCACTAACCTGTGTGAGCTGGGTGAGTTGTGCCAGGGTGAGTTTAACCTGGCTCTGCCCCTGCTGCGTGCGCGGCGTGCCGGGCGGCGTTTGGCCCGGCGTCTGCCCCGGCGTGGCGGGGCTGGCAGCACCCTGGCCTGTGACCGCCGTGACCGGGCTGGCGCCGGATATCGCCGTGGAAACCGCCTGGCCGCGGATGATCTGGGTCACTACCTGCTGTCCACCCTGACCTGGGAAGGGGAAGGTGTATGGACATGGTTACACGTGTAACGTACAGGACTTCAAGGGAACTGAACTTAATGGCTGTCTGCTGTTATTCTTCTTGGGTGAATTGCTCATTTCCCAGCTGAGAGATAACCAAAGTATCAGAAAGACTCCATTACCTTGCTGGACCACGAGGGGTGTTCTGAGGATCGTCTTGCCCAGAGCTCCTGTCTGCTGGATTGGGGTTCGGAGCACAGTCATCCCTGGACGGATCTGACCGCCAGCCGCCAGAACCTGGAAGGCCATTTTCATTATTCATTCCATTATTAAAAAGCCAGCAACTTTGTTGTCTACCGTCTTTCATATCACAATTGATGATGATTAGTAGTGGGTAGTTGTACCTGCTGCTGGGAGCCTGGGGTGTTGGGCCTGATGTTGAGGGTGGTGGTTCGGGGCTGGAATGTGGTGTAGGTCTGGGCACCGCCCGCCGTACTGGACGGGATGATCCCCAACACCTTCTGCTGAATCACACCTGGAGAGAGAAAGAGGGCATAAAGGTACATGGGTAAGAAGGTAAAGAAATGAGAAGAAAGAGGCGGGGTGGGGCGACACTAAAGTTTCGAGGGGAGCTGAGTGTTGGTCAGGTCAAATGATGAATCAAGACAAGATCAGACCTGGAGGAGAGGAGAGAGAAGGACGAGCACAAATATCTTGAGGGAGATGAGAGAAAAGGGCAAAGAGGGTCAAGTGGTTTAAAAAGGAGAGATGGAGAGAAAGAAAGCACTACCGCAAGAAAGGGAGAGGAAAACTTTGGAGGTTAAAGAAATGGATAGAGTCAAGATCAGTGATGTCCAGAGACCATCTCTAACATTTTTATGTGTCATATACCTTGCACATTTTATATAACTCTCACCATGGATGATTATATAACTAAGTCATAATCTAATCTGAATGAAGTCATCTCAGTTTTCACGCTTCTTTTTGGAATTTTGAAAAGCTGTAAACCAGGAAATCCATAATGCGATTACTGATATGAAGCGGCGGCTGCAAGCTTGCGTGGTACAAGTGAGTGGTTGTACAGAGGTCCTGTATTGACACCACTCAATACATTATTTGTGGGCTTCCCTCCTTGCAAAGTCGCCGGCCTTTGATCGTAACCACGGTAAATATTAGTTGAGCAGGTAAACAAAATCTTCAAAGGCTCACTGAAAGCTTAGCTGGTTTGCCCCCAACATACCTGAACCCCCTCATAAATTATGCATGAATTCAGATCCCGCTTTTTCGTTTCACTCTGACAAAGGGAGCGTTTCATATTTGTCCGACCGGGCTCGGCGTCTACGCGGGCTCACGTGAAGCCGACGGCAGAAACGGAAACCCTCTCTAAGCCGTGAGAGTGTTGCTCTTTTTCCCCTCTGCCGCCGCTGCCGTCTTGCTGCGGTTTCGCGACCGCAACCGAGCAGGTAAACCTATACATCAAGGGTTTCCCTCTTCAAACAGGGACGCTGAGCCCGGTCGTAAGACCCGGGGAGTTTCTGCTCCGGTCCCACACATCAAACGCTCCTTTCTATGGACTGGCTGTTTGGAGAGGTCGGGGAGTTGGGAGGCCGGTGAGTGGAGCGGTACGCTTCCATTCAAAAAGAAGAGGGGGGAAAAAAGAAAAAATGGAATCCCTCCATAGAGGGTTACCTGTCTGGGGAAGCAGACCTCAGGGTAAACTTGTTTTCCTGCCTAACTTCCTTAAGCCCTTCCAAAACAAACAGGGCGCCCAACAGTCATGCTGGATAAATACACATGTCCATTAAATGGTTACACTCCACCTGAACTTAGTTTATCCTTCAAAAGTAGCTCCAAAGGTAAGAAAAATCACTTTCTTTGTATCCTTGGTGAATATCATTCACATATCTCGTGATTGTATTCATTTAAGCATGTCTATATTTAATAATGAATTTCAATTACAGATGCTGTTTTGTAATGGCATCACCATTGCATCACCTTTGAAAAGTAGGATCTCTTAAACCCTTTTTTGTCCAGATTTCTCGGTTAGATAGCTTGATATAAATAATATATAAGACTGGAGACCTTAGAATCTGTGCTACGGGTGTTATAGAGGTTTATACCTGTACAAATACAGAATCTCTCTCAATTGGGAGTTTTGTTTATTTCCAGAGTAACCTTTCCTATGTGATATACAGTATATGCATCAAACACACATATACTAATTGATTTTTACATGTTGAAGCTGACCTGTGTGATTCAAACGAGAGCTGTCAACAGCTTCAATGGAGCATCTCAACATGACGGACCACCTCCACTAGGTGTTGTGCAGTATTCGTCATCCAGTAATATGACAGGACCACAGACAGGGCCAGGTGGTGCTCAGTATGAACCATCACCTCATCCGCTGGGTCAATATTGACTTCTTAGAAAAGTTTAAAAAAAAAAAGTAGCTACCTTTAGCTAGCGCAATTCAAAAGCAGTCTGGATTTGGAACCTCAGACTACACAAGTCTGCCATCCAAAACCATCCAACCAAAACAGTTGTCTATTAGATTACCATGCCGACAGGACACAAACCGACATGATGTGCCACTCCAAACTAAGCCGCTGACTCACAGGGTTGGCACACGGCAGGCGCCACAATGGGATCGGTGCGCAGCGGGCTGCCACAGTAGCCCGAAACACAGTGAAGAGAGGGAGTGGCTGCGTCTGAATTGGTCGTGCCTACTGTATTTGTGGCAACTGGAACCAGAAGGAACACAGGCCTACTTATAGTACTGGCCCACTGCAGTAGTTCGGTTTCACTAAAGCTCAGCGTAGTGAGGTGCAGGATGCACTTTGTTAACTTAATTGTCTCCTCCCTTTCTGCCTCAAGACAGTGGCCGGCATTTCACCCCAATGCATGTCAAGTCTTCTGTGCTCCTGCCTTGGGTGTAACTAATACTAAAAATCAATCTCCATATTGATTTTCCCTCTGGCTACTTAGATATTTGGTTGTAATGTTTTACTTAAATTTGAATTGTCACAAAGCTGTTTTCATGGTGCTAAGTACATAACACAACTGGAAACCAGCCTATTCTTTAATCTACATCATTGAGCTTTAATTAATATAACACAAACATCACTGGAGGGCAAATTCACGCAACAAATCTTTATAACTAAAACAAAATGAAATTACACAATCGAGTCTATAGTTTTGGGATACATAATATATATCAACTTTGTTTTTTTGGTGAAGAGTTTCTAAGTGCACATCTGATCTCTGGCATGTAAAGAAAACATCACTGTTCTGAGGCCAGCGCAAAACTAGCCATGTCAAATCTGTGACTGATTGAAGATATGCGTACGGAGCCAGCGTGTGTTGCAGAGCCCAGCATCTGAACGTCGGAGCCCTGTAGCTGTCTAAGTTGTGGGTGGTCATAAAAGTTTGTCTCCTTATGTACTTGACACACAGACAGGGGCAATCAAGGACAGATGCATGTCTAATTTGTGTTTAATTTGTAGACTCCAAAATATTTGCGCCTGTGGTGGCTGGCACAAACAACGCTTTAAATGAGTGAAGACAGGCTCCATCCTTCTACGGTACCTTGCGCGTGGTTGGCACACCAAATGACTTAAAATGGCAACCAATTAAAGAGGCAGATCTAATTTGGATGCTCCGACATATTTGAGACGTCGCAGCTGCGGGCCTGAGGTGAAGCAATGAAAACACAAACATGCGAGCATCCCAAAACGGTGCTGGACGGAGAAGAAAAGGCTACACTGAAGAAGCAGAAGCTGTGCCCTCAAGTCTGCCTCCGAGGTGTGACTTATTAAAAAAAACCTGCCGTACCTCCTTGTGTAGTTGGCACGTTGACTGTGACAATCTTGCTGTTGGCGGGCAGCGGCAGCTTGGCCGTCAGAACCTTGCCCCCCACGGAGGTTCCCGTGATCTGGAAGGTCTGTCCGCCAGACGTGGCCACGGTAGTGACGGTGCCTGCCGGTCCTGATGGGGCAAAACAAAAACACGGTCATGTAATAACCATAATAACACTACTAATACTGTGATATCGATACTATTACTACTCCTTCCAATTAACTATAATCATGACCATGCTCCCACCAAATCGTCCTGATACTCTGATGAAGGTCAAACAGTCTGGACACAATCATATGCATGCAAATAGGAAGTGAACACATCTCCAGAAGGCTTTGGCCTTTACTAGGGGAAATTACACAGATGATGATCCGGTCCGGCTCATCACAGCCAATTAGCAAATACACCATCCGTCTCTAAACAAGCACAGCTGCTGCATTGAGTCATATGCATTTGACTGCCAAAATGAAGGGACAGTTACAAACATTACTCCATGTACATAATCAGGGAGATACATCAATTCCAACATAATGGGCAGGTGGGTGGATTGGGGGGATGGGGTGATGATGCTGCGTGAAAAAACCCCACTATTAACACTTCTGGATTATACCTAAAGGGTGAATTTAAAAGGTGGATGGCATCTCCCTTGTTAACATATACATTATGATTTGTTGTGACATGCACTGCCCTTTACTTTAGGTAAGAAAACAATACGTACCTTGCGTGGTCTGACCCTGCTTGACCCAGGAAGCGAAGGACTGCTGGAAGTTCTTGTTCTGCTGGAATGTGACGGGGGTGCCCATCTTAGTGGTCAGGACCACCTTGGTGCCGGGGGTGACCTGGCCCGACAGCGAGCCCAAGATGACTTTGGGGGTGGCGGCGGGCGTGGCGGGGGTCCCCGACGGAGTAGTGGCAGCCGTGCCCGGTTTCTGCTCCAGACGTTTCTGGAAGGGCAGCAAGCGAGCCGGTGAATGAATGTATGAACCAATAATAATCATAATCCCCAGGCATTTGATGATCACTGGTCAAATCATACCATCAACTGAAAATAATGGGACCCATTAATGGGACCCTCTCTTCTTGGCACTCATTGTTAAAAGTGATAAACTGGGTGTAAACCTAATGGCCTGGTGTGATGGACTGGTGTCCTGTCCAGGAGCGTCTACTGCTACACTAACTTCAGTCATCCCACAGAAACAGGAGATAGGCTCCTTGCCTATGAACAAGGCTTACTTCCTTACTTGAAACTTAACACATCCTCTCTTGAAGAAAATGTACTTTTATGGAAAAAAAAACCTTGCAAACTAAAACTGAAACCAAACAACTCACCTTGGCCTGCTCTGCAGCCTGGGCCTTCTCTTTCTCCACCCTGGATCAGAGGACAGAAACAACTCTAACATCCATACAGCACACAGAGATTTTTCAACAAGAAATGTTTCCTAAAAAAGTCAAATAAATAGTCCAAAAATAAACTAAAAAGGAGAGACTCGCTGATTTCAAGAGGCCAAAAATGCCTTCATACATTTTCCAAGTTAGAAGTGAGGTGGATGATGATGTGAATATCAGGGATTGAACTTAACACACTTTGAGCATTAGCCTGGAAGTGCTGTTTGGCTGCCTCCATTAGACCTAATTAGAATTTGACAGGACAAAGCAATTTAACACTGGTACGGCCAGAAAAAATATTTGTGACCGCCTATTGAGCTAGTAAAATCTCCATCCCTGGTAATGTCTGGATATCCATTCAAACATGTTTTCAAATACGTTTTTTGTAAGGGTTATCCTATACAGCATCCTATATAGCATCCTATACTTGAGCCTTGACCCGTGTGACCCTTTGCCCCTCTGACCTCTCCGAGAAGGCTCTGATCTCCCAGAGGTCCAGCTCCTCCTCGGCCACCCAGGTCTCGATCACCACCGGGCCCGTCTGCTTGGTGGGCTCAGGCTTCTTGGGCCGCAGGGCGCTGGAGCGCAGCCCTTTCCTCTGGGGGGTGTGGGTCTCTGGATGGCGGACAGGTGGATGGAGGGATGAATGGATGAAAAAGAAGGGCAACAAGCAAGTGTTTGTATTTTGTGTTTTGCTGCTTCAATGACGTAATATCCCCAAAGGAATCAAAGTTTCATTTTATCATCTCTTATTTAAACACCGGCACACACTCTTCTTCAGTTGAAGGAAAAAAATATATAGTGTATCTAACCTTTAGGAGTCTCAGGCACTCCGAGGGGGCAGATAATCTTGCGGATGCAGTACTCTGAGCGGATCCCGTAGGGGCCCACGTCCCGCCGCTTGATGATCTCGGTGGTGGTGATCTCTGTCTCCGACGTCTCTGTGGCAATGAGTGGGGATAGGGCTGGGTTGGTACGGTGATGAGGAGGAGAGCCCGAGAAGATGGAGGAAACGCACTCCAAAAGACATGGTACAGTATAGTACGCTGGTAGGTATACAGCTGTACTGCAGTTAGGCTGATGGTTATGTCTTCTTGAGATAGGCATGTTTTTTTTTAGCGTATCTGTATGTTTTTTGTATGTTTTACTATGTTGGAGATAAGAAATTTGGGGGAGAAACAAATTCTTCTAAAACATAATTAAGTATAAAGATGATTAATCGTTCTTCCTGTTCTTCCTGTTGTTCTGTCACAAACCTGACATGGTTTATATTTGCATTTTTAAAAGCATTTTAAGCTTGCTAGCTATAGCTGGCAAAACCACAAATGTGCAATGGGACTGGACAGAATCTGTACTTCATCTTAACTGTGCCAGCAACTATTTTGAGGGAGTATCTGTCACTCTCCCCAGACGGAGGATGTCTTATATGGAGGTAGGTGGACAGGGTGGGAGGGTGGAGGGGTCTACCTGTGCGCGTGGTGCCGATGGCGGCGGAGGGTTTGACGGCCATGTCGTCCCATCTCAGACAGGCCCAGAGGAGCCTCAACATCAGACTCACACCGGCCAACGACTTCACCGTCTGCAGACGATACCTGGATACAAAGCCGGAGAGAGAGAAAAGGGATGGAGGTTAAAGAGCTATTCATATATTGCTGCATGTAAACAGTCAACAATTGTGTGAGTTACCAATTGTACCGACGTGCGACTGTATGCACAATAGTTTAGACTAGAACAGAAACACGAATGCTACCTGAACAGAAACCTATATGCTGCGTCAAAGTTGATACAAATTGCTTTAAATGTGTCTTGCAGTCCCTTGATGGAGGGCGACTGACAGCCAATGAATGACTCTGCATTACAGAAAACATGTTGGAGCATGTGTGTGGAGCAGGAAGAGGCAGAGTAAAAGCAGACTGAGGTTTTTGGTGATGTTGCTGTCCCCTCATGACCACTTCCATGCAAGAAACAGAACGACTGGTTGCCACTTGTAATAAATCATTTCATAAGGCGCTTTCTTTGAAGTACCGATATTATTACAGACTACAAAGGCACATTCAAACAACAGTTTCAACTCACAAGGTTCAAAGTGGAAACTTGCAGACATTTCATTAGGCTTTTTTTTTTTATTTAATAAACCGATTTGGGTGTAACAGGCCATTTTAAATTGAGTAATTGGATGACAGGTTGTCATCCTTCAGTGAATAATTTCATACATTCATCTCTTTGAGGAAATGTTCCTTCCTTCTTTATGACTGAGATCACTGTCCCGACAATGAACTTGACGCTTAGGAATGCTTTACATGGCTCCCTCTGTACGGCCATTTAAAACACGTCGAATGTCTACAAAAACATGATGAGTGCGGGGTGGGAGGGGGAGATATCCCCTTTCCAGCGCGTAACCGCAGGCAGGGAAAATATCCCTTGGCTGCGGGGCCGGGTCATTGCGCAACGCGAAACATCCTGACACTTCTCCGACCACCAGATGATTCACGTCTGCTTCGGAACTCTGAGGTCCGGTCAAAATAACCAGAGGTCTCTGTGTGACACCGGGCTCAGAGCCATAACACTGCCGAGGGCCAAAGCCACGAGCAGCAGACAGGGAGTGGAGAAGACATAACGCACAACAAATCAACAGGACATGATGACACCGTCATAAAACCAGGAGATGATTTGAGGGTGGATGAAGGGAAAAAGCATCCTCCTTGCCACCGCAACTTTTTTTTTTTAAACACAAATGTCCTTTTTAAAGTACAGATTTTAGAGAAATGTGTGGTTAAAAGACATTTTCAAATTTAAACATATCAACCATGTGTACGTATCTTAAAACCACAAAGAGTAAATGATAAGTTAACTATTTTCTGGCTGAACTTGCACACAACCAGCTAATGATTAGAAACGATACTCTAAAAAATAAATTCTCACAAAAACGAAGTGCAGCTAAAGTTTCAGATTTCTTGAGTAAATAAGAAAGAAGTATGAATATCTAAACTTAAAAATTCTTTAAGCGTATGACAGGTGTTTTCCTGCTCATGTATAGAATATATAACAATACAAATAAAAAAAATACTTGCTTAGCCCAAACTTGTGTTTCTCCAGCTTATGTTAGATTGTTTCAGATTTTAACTATCTTAGGATAATCATTGACCTTTGAAAAGCAGGTGAAAAAGTAATTAGTTTAGCCAAATTCAAATTTATTGCAATTATTATTGTCAACAGATGCTGCTAAGTTCTACACGCACGCTGTAATTTTTCCACATTTGTCATACTGTATCACTTGGTCCCAGGTGCGAAAACCAATATCAAGCCAATGTACAGTTTGTACAAAAATTACCGTCACATCATTTCAAAGTACAACCTTCTGCTCCTCCTCCACTGAATTAATTAGTTTCACTGTCCAGACAACATCAAGCAAACAAGAGCCTCCACTAGAAGCGACTGTGGAATGGAAACATTGGAAACAGGACGGACAAACCTGTCTTTATTACTGTCACAAGCAAGCATGCACACACATGTGCACGGCGGCTTGCACACACACACATGCGGGCAGGCCAGGAGCGGTGGGCAGCTTGCAGCACAGCGCCCGGGGACCAACTTCTCTTTTTTTGACCATTGCTGGTCAGGCGACGATCTTCTTGCATGTTTTTAGTAGGGGGGTTCTTGTCGGTGTTATATGGAGGAACCCTCAGGTGAACACGGGGAGAGCATGCAAACTCCACACAGAAAGGCCCTTTTTATGCACTAGGCACCGAAGGCATGGGGGGAACATGCCCCCAGTGCCAACAGCGACCCAGGACCTTCTTGCTGTGAGGAGACAGGGCTACCACTGCACCACCGTGTCTCCATGTAGTGCAACGTGAAAGCTGACACAGTGCAAAGTGCACTGTGTCAGCTTTCTCAATTAGAGTCACAATTCAACACCCAGCAATATCAGACCAAGTGTTTTGCAAAGAGGCACACTGATCCCAGTCAGAGACAGTAAGTGCAGTGATAAAATCTGTTTGACTACACATTGCCGTTGAGCAATTGGCTAGCATTGACACTGAAGCAATGTTAAACTTTCATAACTCTTGCTGATACTTCCTTTTTACCAGAGCCATATGTCATGGACCAAGCACTGATTTCAGTTTCATGGGATCTTGAATTTACATATATACTGTATGTACGTACATACACACAAATCACTGATGAATATATGGCAGGCGCGTCTCTTCAAGCCTGGGTCAACTTCTTCTGGCTGGGTGCTCTGCCAAGAACTATAAACTGACTTCCAAAAAATCCATGAAAAACATGGGGGTGTCCTCTGATTAAGGTTTATGCCAAAATGCATTAGGCTTATGTGGCCATCCATAAAAATATGGTATAATTGAAGTCAAGTCTTGTCTTATTTTTTATTAAAATTCAAGTCTTTTGGAGTGCTGCCATTCCAGTGTTTTTTGTGGATTTTTGGGAGTCACTATATACAAATCATGTGTGGCTGTCAAAAACTAAAATCCTTATATCCAAGATTCTTGTGGAACATTTAGAGTGTTTAATAATGCCTCAAAAATTATGTTTTGGGGTTTCCCTCTTACATTTGGATTAAAGGGTAGGGACCCCTAAGGTGTACGATATCCTTGGTATAAACCAGTGACTGCTTCAGTGGATAATTAATTAATCAATGTCAGCAAGAGGGCACATTTTATACAGAAGTTGTTGATATAAGAATAAGGGAAGTAGCTGTTTTTGCCTTAATAATCACACCACCTTAAGAATGGAGAGACAGAATAACCACTTATCACTGTGATGGTTATGGATTAGTGAGTGGAATGCAGCCAGTGTGTGAGAGAGAAAGAGAGCCTACCTCCATGTGATGCCAAACGTGGGCCTGGGTGAAGGATACGGCCAGATGTCCAGGCTTGGCTTGGCGTTGTAGCTAAAGATGGACACCTCACGGATTCCACCCCGCCTCGCCAGCACCTTCAAGTCGTCATTCGGCAGTACGAAAATACTCTTCCGGTTGCTCTTGGTGACAAACTTGCGGTAGGAGGGCAAGGCGGTGTCCGAGCGCGTCTTCTTGGTGCGGGAGAATTTGAGGAGGCGGACACGGCCCTTTGTTGATGAGGAGAACTCCTGGCTCACAGATGACGCCGACATTTTACCACTGGGGTCTGTGGTTGACTTACTAACGGATGCTAACAGAGTCGTCTTGTGCTCTTGCGTCACCGTTTCACTCTGGCTGTCTTCCGACTGACTGTCGGGCGTGGGCGAACGGACTTTGGTCACGGTTGTTTTGGTCATGGTAGTGAGGGTGGACACAGCACTGCTCTCTGATGTTGACACCATGGGAGTTGTCGCGTCTCCAGATGCATTTAATGGCCCCTTGGCTATCCTCATCTCCTTGGAAACCGTTGTTGTGGTGGTCGTGGTGGTTGTGGTTACCTGGGTGAGGATAGTCTTGAGTGGTTCTGTTGTTCCACTGTTGCTGTTCTCCTCCGCAAAATCGTCACTCAGACTAGATTCCTCAGCTGACGGTATAGGAGAGGGTGCCATTCTGATGACCTTGACCACAGGTTTAGGTTTGGTCTCCGCGGACTGAACTGGCGATGTGCTGTTGTGCTGTAGAGTGCTCTGAGTATTTGCTCCAAGTGCTTCTATGTTGTTCTCCAGTCTTGTCACCTTCGTTGGCGGCTGGTAGTCCTGGTCCAATACCGTCACCTTGCTCTCCACCTCTACCCTAGGAGCCGGGCTTGGTTCCTTGCCCCCGACCACTGTCTTGTCATTTAGAGGAACCACATCTCCATTCACTAAGGGCTTTTGTTGTGTGCTGTCCTTGAGCGAGATGGCCAACCCTTCTCCTTCAACGTTACCTATGCTGTTCACCTTGGGCTGTGTACTATTGGTGAGAGCACCATGGTTTGGGGTTACTACAGAGTTAGTCAACATGACTTCGCTCTCCAAGCCATCTTTCCCATTCACCTGAGGGAGAAGAGGAACTGGCTGGGCAGCGAGAGTGCTTATGCCCTCAGTTCTACCTTGTCCAGTGCCTTGCATGTTCGATTGGTGTTCCTTTGGGTCCTTGCCATTTTCCTCTGTGGCCAGATGCTCTGAGTTTAGAGTTTCTGGGATTTGCTGAATAGGTTTAGGAAGAGGTGCATTCTGACCGCTTTTCTGGTCAAGAGTGCTTGTGGGTGTCCTTACTGAGTCCGATTTCAAGATTGTTGCCTCCAACCCTGCATATTCAGTATGTGCAGGCTTGGTAATATCTGATGGTACACAGGCCTTTTGTTGCTCCAAAGAGCTGTGAATTCCCTGTGCTGTTGAACTGCCTGAACTATCTCCTTTGGGCCCTGTAGTCCTTTCCAGTAAGTCTGCCTCCAGTTTCTGGGGCGTGGAGATGGTTTGGTTTTGTGGTGAAGCTGAATCTCCACCTGCAGGGTCTTTGGGTGTGGTGTCTGGAATAGGAGAGGAAAGAGGAGGAGCAACGGTCCCGTCGGTAGTTTTAGAGAGTTCAGCCTGAGTCTCCTCTTTGACTTCACCTGGCCCAGGAATCTGTGTTTTGGAAGATTTCTCCTCCACTTTTACAGCGACACCTGCTTTGAGCTGTGTCTGGGCTAGAGCCTGGGGCTGGAGTGGCGAGCGTGGCCGGACTGGCGTGCCCGGACCTGGGGCTGGAGTGGCTGAAGTCTGGGGTTTGGAGGTGAGGGCCTGCTGTCTCTGCCTCTCCTCCAGGGCGTGTTGCTTGACTCGCCGCTCCAGCAGGCTGTCCAGCTTGGAGGTCTTGACCTTCTTCTTGTAGGCGATGCGGGTGAGGAAGCCCTTGCTGACATCCACTACGTCGTAGTTGAAGGGCCGCTGAGGGCCCTCGGTAGGCTCTTCCTTCATGGAGGCCTTGACCTCCAGATTACTGGTCCCTGGAGGGTAAATGAATTTAGACATTAAATTGGTGGTATAAAAATTATACTCCATACATCTTCCTTGCCCTTTCCCATTTTCACTACTCAGAAACAGAAGCAATTTGAACATTTTGCTGAACATAAAATCTGCCTGATTGTAACACATTCACAGCACTCTGTACCTTTCCAATTTGACTTAACCTTCTTATGTCCAGGAAACCCAATCCAGCTGACTTCGCTTGTGCAGTATACACATAGTTTTAAGTTGATACAGTTAGTGAGTTTCATAATAACAGTTAGAATGACAGGGTTTGAAATTAAATACCATTCATACATCTGAATTTGACTCTGTGCTACTACAGACGTGTTTAGCGGTGCTCTGTCATACCTTGCTCTTCCTCTGGTCCTGAGTCTGTGGGGTCTACCTCCATCTTCTCGGCTGACTCATCTGCTGATAGTTCCTCAGTCTTCTCCTTCTTATCTAGCTCTTCTTTCTTTCCCTCCTCTATCCTCTCTTCAGACAGACAGTCTGTTGAGGGCTTGGGGGTGGTAGAGGAATCTCCATCTCTCTCCTCAGTGCTACTGGCTGCAGCTCCCTGAGCTTCTGGTGCCGCTACACTGGGTCGTCGACTCAAGTCCAGCAGAGTACATTTCTTGCCAAGTTTTGCATCTATGGAAGAAAGGAGGAGAGGGGGAGAGAGAGTTTGTTTTTCCAATTTGCAGTCTGTTTCAAAGGCACTCTATACATACTGATAATCCCTAATAATAGAGGAATTTACTCATACTAATGGGTGCATGAATAAACAAGTGCATAAACTATCTATGAGGTCTTTGACTGGCTATTTGAAACCTCAAATGAGAAACAAAAACACCTTCACATTCTGGACACATTAGGGCACAATTTGGAGAGCTCTTTTAGAGATCTCAAGCCCCACCGAGAACCACAGAAGAGACTCAATTCATAGAAGTGCACGAATTGAACACAATGACATCTTTGAAATTTTTGAATGAGAGACTAATTGACAGTCAAAGAAACTTTGAATGAGAGAAAACCAAATTCCAAATCACTGAAAACCACAATTTGGGCCCGAAACTCCCCCATTGCAAACCTTCCAGTTCTTTGCGGTAGTTGGCATTGGTGTTGCCAGGCAGCTTGGGGACGAACTGCTGCACATGAGTCTTACTGATCCAACTCCAGCCCCCGTAGCCGGTTACACGATACTCCTCTCCTTTCTGCTTCCACACCTTCACACAGGGAAAAGAAAGCAGAAAGGGAAGGAGGGAGAGAGAGAGAGAAAAGGGAAAGGAGAGGGATAAAGAAACAATGAGAGGTGAAAGAGGTTCAGAAAGGACAGTGAATGGGGAAAGAGGGAAAAAAGAGGCACAGGGAAGGGAGAGAGGCAGGAAAGGAGAGAGGGAAGGTAAAGAGAGCGATTAGAGGGTTAGAGGTTATTCACACACGGATCATTTATTGGTGAGAGAAATGACTCACAGCAGAGCTTGGCTTGCTGCATCAAAGAGCCCTTCATGGTCGCTCACTTACACACACCAGTGTTTCCCACAGGCTGTCAGTTTACATCAGTGGCGGGCCTAGTAACTTGTATGTTTTCAGGCACTAAAATTTCTGAATCTAGTATTGAGAGACTTTGCACTGCAAATAAGCTAATTACACTTTCATCTGATTAACAAGGCTACATTACAAAGTGCTCTCCATTCAGAAAAGGTTCAAATAATCCATCAACAAGAAATACATCGAGTGGAGAGTGTGTGACCTACCTGGTGTTTAATAGGGAAGGTGTACTTGACCCAGGTGGCCTGCTGCATCGTCTCCTCGTCCTCCAGCTTCTTCTCCCTCTTCTTCACCTTCTCCTTCTCCTCGCGCTCCATGGATGTCATGCGGTGTAACCTGAAAACATTTCACGATGCAACTTGCAAGACCTGAATTGTTTACATCTCTTTTTCATCTCCTTCTACATTAGGGCTGGTGCTACTCGAGAAATACTTTGTCTTGTTACTTCACAGCTTCTATTCACATGTTTTCAACCTTGTCTATTCAGCTGTGTGGATCTTGACTACGTGCAAATACACCCTTCAAAAACAAGTGTGAAAATTTGAAGAGGGCAAAGCATATTTTTTTCATCTGAAAAATACCTTCAAAGTAACGTTAGTCCCGGCTCACTCTTGATATGTAAAATATGACCCACATGACTCGTGTATGAGCACTTCAAAACATGAATAATTATTTTATTATTAATAAATGTGTATAAACAATTATGAGCAGCTTCTAGAGCACGCGTAAATGTCCTGATCAAAAATGAGAAGACGGTAAATCTAGTTGCTCTTGGCACAACTCCATAAAACACACACATTTGCTCTACAAGTAGCTGGGATGCAGTGAACTCTCTCACTCACATACACACACACACTTACTTTGATGCTCAGTGCTCAGTCACACAAAAACACTCTAGCCGTGACCCTGTGAAGGTCTTTAAAGGGGCGTTGTGGTGTTGAAGCAGTAGTAGAGGCAGAGGTGGGTGGTACTGGTAGTGGACTCGCAGTCTAAATATTATGCCACACAGCAGGGGTGGGCCGTTTGATCTGATCTGGTTATGATCACCTCTGCCTGCTAAACTGGCCCGCCTGGCCACACATCCTGTGTGTACATGCACTGCATACTTGTTTTTTACGTATTTGAATGTTTTGCATTTAAATTGAATTTGTGGTTGGCTCAAATAATTAGTAGACTTGAGACTCGTCATTGACTCGAGGTTTGGTGACTCGACTACGCTGGTGTGTGTACCTGGTGTGTCCCAGTGAGTCCTTCCAGACAGGCAGCAGAGCCACAGGCTTGATGGCACACTCCAGGATAGCCAGAGCCAAGGCAAACTCCCTGGCCTTACTGCACATCTGAACTGCCTTGATCCAATTGGTCCTGCAAAACAAACAAAGTCACATGATCACTTTCCTGCTCAACTTTTACTTTATTTACCAATACCCACTAAACCATTGTTTTCTATGGTTATAAAGCATAAACAGCAAGCTACACAATTAAATTGTAATATATAATTCCCACTCCATCTCCCACTCTGTTCCACACCTGTGTGAGGCCCAGTTAGGGTGCATGAACGGTGCTGGGACGTTGTTCTCCAGCTGGATGATGGTGAGCCTCAGAGTGGAGATGGTCAGGACCTTAGACCCATGGATAGACCCGTTCCACTTAAATTCCCCTGCTGGCGTCATGCAGAACTTGTGGGAGAGATGCCGCCTCTTGTCGTGGTCCTGATGAAGAGGTAGGTGGGTGGATTTTAGTCAGGGATGGGACTTAAGGATGAGGATTTATAAGACCGGACACCGTTTCACTGTCAACTTCATACTTCAAAGTATTTTATGAACAAGTCAAAGGAGAAAGACAACAATGGGAACTGCCACTTGCCTCTCGGTGTTGGTGCTTGTTGAGGGCCAGGGTGTTGGAGCTGTACTGGTTGTGATAGACGCGGTACTTGCCCTCCTGGCCCAGCTTGAAGAAATGGCTGAGGGTTCCCTTCATCACCACCTCCTTGGAGCCGCGTGTGCTAACGCGGGTGACGTCGCCTTGTGCGTTTACTACTAGTACCTAGGGAGGCAGGGAAAAAAGATAGGACTCTTGTAAATGTATTAAAGTCGCTCTGGATAAGATAAATGCAAAATGCCAAAAAGTAGAACAACTAAAATTCCTCATTACTGACATATGCATGTATTTACAAGCGCAAAATCATTAGCAGCTGCGGTTCTCACCTCCTTGCCCTCCTTGAAGCCCTTGTTGGCTTCGTGAACAGCGGCAGCCACCTGCTGGCTCTTCATCTGGCTCAGCTTGCTCTCTGGGTTCCTCAGCCGGGTCACCATGCGAGTCGCCGCAGACCTCTTACTGCCGGACCCCGCCATCTCACCGTTGGCTGCCTCTTTACCGTCCCCTGGAAACACACCGCCCAGTTAAATGAAGGACAGAAGATGCTGAAGTCATTACATAGTCATACACAGTGGTAAGCTCTACTTGATTTGAGGCCATATGTTGTGCAATGACTGTCGAAAGAGATATCTCTTTGAAATTGTGTTTTTTTGTGTAGCCCTTCCCATGCACAAGAGACAAAACCACTATGTAAAATGTAGTACTACTCTGTTCTGTTCTTAACTAGGATGCATACTGTGTACATGACCAGTATGCTTTTACTTGCGTCATTTTGTGACCCTAATTGAATTAAACATAATGCTCTTTAGGAGGGGAGCAAAACTTTCTGATCTTAAGGCAAAACAAAAGGATGATGATGTTGTTGTGCCAGACCTGTGTCATCGAAGCTAGCCAAGGATGACTGGGAGGACTTGTCGGCCAGATCTGGGGGTTCAGGACCCCTGGGAGGGGCCCCGGTTCCCGTACTGCTGTTACTGTTCTCCTCGCTGGGCTGGGGGGGCTGGCTCAGGCTGGGGACCCCCTCTCCGCTGGCGGGGACAGACTCCGACAACAGCTTTTCTGCTACACGGACAGAAAATGACAAGGGTAATTGTCCATTATATGAAAAGGTCTGGCTTGTCTAGACTGTGCAGTACCTGCTGTCATTTGTCATGTCATGATATCTGAGACATCTTTCATGGTTCATTTAAGTGTTCCAGGTAGCTGTAGGTGTTAACCAAGACTGAAACGATTGAACTGGAATGAACGAAACAAATTATAGCATCAAATAAACAAAGCTTTCAACAATGACCGCCAAACAGCAGGTCCAGCACAAGTAGAAGCTCACTCTAATAGAAGACAGCAACTTTCTTGTAATGCTTGTGAGATAATAAGCAGGGCTGTGGCTCCCTCTAGTGATAAGCAGCATGCAGTGCGTGTACCAAAGAACAAGCTTATATGAAAAGCATGGGTCAGTTGAAAGCAATGGGCAATCAGGCCAGGCCATGCTTTGCCCAACTGATCAGAGAAGAATGCCAGAGTATGGCAAGCACAGCCACAACACGAGGTTTGTGCACACAACATGACCATACTGACCACAACGACAAATGGTGGAACTGTGTTCAGATGTTGATTGTCAAAGTTGGATGTGTGGAGGTCATCTCAGAACAAGGCTTTTAAAGAGAGAGTGATCTAACTGAGGGCACCAATAACAAGCAAGCAGCAGAAGAAAAGTTGTATAAGGATAATTGCACCAGGCGATGTGAACGCCGTCCCCAATTGACTGCGGCTCAGTTCCAGTCATGCTGATTGCAGTGACAAAGCCATCTGATTGCAAATCAATCTACGCAATCAACTTCTCAGCTCTTTAGCGAAAAAGAAAGCATGAGTGATCAAGAGACCAAGAGCAGAGCGGCTAAAAGCGTTTAAGACCGAAGCTGAAATTCAAGCAAAATAGCGGATGGCTGAATGCAAAAGGCCGTGGATGGGATGAGGGCCACATACAGAGAGTAATGGCAGGAGGGTCAGACAAGAGGGCAGGCTGGGAAATGGTCAAGAGGAACACCCAAGCACAGGATGCATGAAAAAACAAACAAGGTCATCGTCATTAACAACTGTGACAACCTGTGAACCTGCCCAGAGAAGCTGGTCTGGAGTCAGTTTTGCAATTCCCCCTGCTAGGTTACAGGTACAGACTGGGGATGGTAAAGCTGATCCCAAACAAGGGCTTAATAAGGGCAACTTCACCCTGGAGTGTCCTTGTATACCTTCGGTGATGTCACTGACTTCCATACTTGAACGGCCCTCTCCAGTGGGGGCCGGGGGCTTTGGAGCCTCCGTGCCCAGGCTAGAGGTCTCAGCGGTGGGGATGGTCTGTGCTGGAGCTGGGGCTGCTGGAAGTTTAGGTCCCTCTGAGATGCCACTACTGCCCTCTTGACCAGCGAGTGGAGCCTCTTCGACTACACATGAACAGCAGCAATGTTGTAAATATTCAAGACTTAAAGAGATAATCCATGGGCAACTTTTCGAGACAATGGAGAAGGGCGGTATTGTTCTCAGCAAGGATCGGGACTGGCAAATATGATACAATCAATGCGGATAACATTGTGGGCTATAAGAACAAATCTATCATCAACAGAAAAAATAACATTTCATGTAATCTTGGTTGTAATCTTGACTACTTTATTATTCGCATTCAAAGGGTTCTGACCATAGAATTTGAATTGATAGAGCTGCCATTCCGATTCAAAGCTACACTCATTTGGCTGGTATATGTGAGGTGCTTTCAGACAGCGGGCAGTTACCGTGGCTGCCTCCATTGTTTTCACTGTACATACGACGGCAGCTTTGCCGCTTCCAATGGTGGCGGCCACAGCTGCATGGGGGGCGAAGGCGGCTGCCGTTCACCGGTTCGTGCGTGACTTTTTGCTGCCGCCTGAGTTGAAGGATGTTCAACATTTCCAGCTCTCCGCCTCACTGATTGTTTCTGTTATCATGGCAACCACACCGGAGAAAACCGTGGAGGAGCTAATTATACTAGTTTCACACCTCTATGCCGGTGTACAAAGATCTAAATAAAAAACTGACATTGATTTTTTTTGTTTACAGTTTGTGGGAGAGCCTCTTCCTTGTCTCAGTTTTGGTTTTGTTCCCAGGATACCACGCAAATATAAGTGGCATCGCTTGCCGCGGTGGCAGTGTTGCGCCCACTGGGCCTCCCAGTCAATACTCAGAACATCAACATCACTGTGCGGCAGAGCCTGCGGCGTGCACCTGCTGTCTGCAAGCACCTTTACAATGGCTGCCATACAGTGTTTGATGATGTCATGGAAATCAGCGCTGATTTGGTGCATGAGACACAGTGTTACCATGGCAACGGCATCGGCATCATTTAGACAGAACATTCCTGTGGTGATAAGCATTCTAACTCTCTAAGTCCCATGTCTGTCCACACATGAAACGGTGTTCAATTACATGACAACATTATAAAAATTCTACCATAGGAAATTACCAAGATACACTAGGAAGTGCTCTTTCTGTCCATTCAAGTTCTGTGGTTATGACACCGTTCTTGAAAAACAATGCAATAAATATGTAGAAATGCAATAGCGGTGATTCACTATTATTCAGTGTAAGAGCTCTTTTATTGCACTGGATAATGCATATCCAGTAAGACACCAACATAAATCACAAATATGGTTTGTGGGTGACAAAGTAGTCGCTTAAGTCCTGAAAAGGAGCAAAGCATTTCTAATTGGTTCACGAGCCAGATAATGGCAGAATTGATTCTTCAATCAATAACTAATTACACTGCTGCGATGATGTCTTTTTTCAAGGCTCAAAAACAGAATGGAGGTGGGATACCGAGGCCAGAGAGGCAGTTTTTCAGATCAGAAGTTTGCTTCTTTGTGTCCTTACCGATCAAATCTCTACTGAACAATTCTTTTTGTTTTTGTGTCAACAATTACAAGGTCTTTTCTTTTTATATGGTTATTAAATTAAATTAAATTAATTGTTGGGCTATATATTTGGCCGTTCATCATCATCATCATCATCATCATCATCATCATCATCATCATCATCATCATCAAGCTCTTACCTCCAGGTCTGACACCCTCCTCCTCCTGTGAGGCCACCTTGGCTCCTTCCTTCACCTCCTCTTTTGCCTCCTTCTCCTCCTCCTTATGCAGATCTTTGACCTTGGCCTCCTGTTGCCCCTCGTCCTTCACCCTGACCTCGTCGTCTTCCCTCTCCACATCCACTTCCCTCTTCTCCCTCTCCAGCCGCGCTTTCTGGGCCTCCTCGGCAGCCCGTCTCTTCACCTCCTCCAGCTCCTCCTCCTGCTTGGCCCGCAACCGCTCCAGGATCTCCTCTGGAGGAGAGAGGAAAAGGCAAACAGACAGTGAGACAGGGCCGATGAACTGAGCTCCAGGAAAAAAATGATTTATTGATTAGATCAATAGGAACACAAAACATTTTTGAAGCGCAAAGAAAACCCCAAAAGACAAAGAAAGGAATCTCAGTTGTTAGTTAAGGGGGATAAACAGTGTCTGGCAACAGCAAAACGAATAACTCTCAATCTGAAAACAGAATGGTGCTGAATTAAGCAGGTTGTGGAGGGAAACTAGGACAACAGCAATAGACTGAAAGACTGCCAGTGAGAGACATTAATTCTACAGGTATCAAAGACGGCCCGGCAGCTCCACATCAACCTAATCCCAGAGGCAATCACACCACCGCCTGGTCACACAGTCAGAATACTGAGACGAGCAGTGACAGTCAAGATAAGGAGAGGGTGATCGGAGAGGCATTCCCCTTGACGTGCATCCATCCATCTTTATTCCTTATTCAATTTGAACAAACTAAAAATGGAGGCAGGTAACAGACTGTCTAGACTGTCTAAATACACCACTTTTATATTTTTAAAAAAGCCTGTTTACACATTTCTCATGTGCTTGGTGTAGACTGGACATAATTCCAATCATAACCTGCTGTAAAACACGTTACACATGGTTCCCCCACTGTGCAATAAAGCCACATATTCCTCTGTGTGTGGTCAGAGAGCATATTGGCACCACGCTGTGTTTTGAATTGAACACCCCAGAGTTAATATGATGCAGTGCAGCAGCGCTGATAGCCACATGTTGAGCGGTAAGCACCTTCGGTCATATCCAACCGTGGAAGACTGTGGTGAGATCATTTATGGGAGGATGACTCATTGCTATCGCCGTTCCAGCTTAACATAAGCTAGGAGATAGAAAACCTCCATCTGCGCTGATAGGCAATTTGTTCAAATTTAACATAGTGGACGGTGGAGGGGTAAACAGTTGTTTCCTCTCCCTTTGCCCTTGTAATCTTCCATTAAAATGGGGGGATCAAATCACCCTGGAGGATGTGATCAGGACAGTACAAACAAGCAGGAAATAATGGAGTGACTGGCGGGAATTCTCATTAGAACAAATTGTATTCGTGCGTCCAAAACACTCTGAAATCCTGATAAAAACAGAGAAAGGAAAAGCTCATCCATGAAAAAAAAAAACGTACTATGGGAGAGAGGGTGAAACAAAAACGAAAGCCAAATCTCCCTTTGAGATGCTTTCGGGAATCCTTAGGGATTCACTCATGTCCAATCAGACATTTATCGCCGGAGCAGACAATATAGTGTGTGTGTGTGTGTGTGTGTGTGTGTGTGTGTGTGTGTGTGTGTGTGTGTGTGTGTGTGTGTGTGTGTGTGGTGCAAAACCCTTGATGGCAGATTCTGTGATCTCTATCAATTTGTCTTTGTTCAGCGCTGCGTGTGCATGTGTTATGTTGGGCAGTGCGTTTTCCTCTTTGCTTCAACGCCACTGATGTGCAAAAGATCGGGATAGGCTGCCATGTACACACCTACTGCATCTCCCTTAGCTAGGTGCGATACCCACAGGGTGAAGTGGAACAGCACGGCACGGTAGAATAAATCTTGATTTCACTGTTGTTATTGGTGAGCTGCCACAGCCGCAGTTTGGGGAAATCGTCGAAGAAATTTCATATTGAGTGACAGCCGCTTGACAGCTCTGCATAATAACGAAGCTCAAACGTGTGGCAAAAATTGATAGATAAAAAAAAACAAAAAACACCCTCCATCGGCTTTTCACACAACCTACCTATTGACACCTATGTTCCACAATAAGAGCATTTATGAGCAAAGTTATAACTCTGCTGTCAAAATATCACTCCTGTCGCACTCTTGTTAATCCACCTGTGGCTAGCATTTTTCATACCCAGCTGATGCAAAATTGCTCCCATCAGGCGGGACTTTAATGGAGATTTATGGATTAGGTGTGAAAATAGCCGCCAAATATACTCAACAGGCTCCAAAACCTTGAGGGAATACACTGACTTATTGGGTATTAAGCTCTTTTTTTCAACTTCCAATTACTCACTTCTGTGTGTCCAGTAGTAATACTCGTATTGTGCACTACAGCAAACAAAATAAAGAGTGGAAACACGGAGGTTAAACTGCCGCCAACCTAGCTGCACAATGATAAGTTTGACAAATAGCTTGTTCACCAAAAAGTGTGTCTATTCCTTTAAGCGGCATCCCTTTTCCTGTATAACCTATGCCTCTGCTTCTGCTCGTCCCGTCAGATCAGTTAGCCATTAGGCGCGCAGGAGTAAAAGAAGGTTACGGCCCGAATTCAGTGAGAGTCTTTTTGAATTACCGGCGCTCAGAAGATGCTTGGGAGAAAGGCTAGTCTCCGCTCCGGCTCTCGCAACAAAACTGATGAAAGCCCATTTGCAGAACGCCTACCGCGCAGCGCGCTGAATGCAATAAGCATGCTCAGCTGATGTGTGCACAACAGCACATCATTTTCATAAAAAATAATAATAATAAAACAAATGAGAAAAAGGCACGCGCACGGTGAAGGAACAGGTCCTTGAGGGACGTGCCACTGACAAAAAGGAAGGAATGAACGACTGAAGAGAAGCTTCAAGTGTTGGAGGGCGGCCAAACCGGGACCAGAGTAAGGTTACATAATGGCCGGGCTGATTCCTATGGCCCGGCTATCTATGACTGGGTGGCATTCATGGGTACTGGGGAGAAGACAGACAGAGGGCTGGAGAGGGGGAATGAGAGAGACAGGGGCAAAGACAGAGGCTGCTCTGAGAGAGATTGGGGGGGGGGGGGGAATGAGTCTCCCTTCTCCCTCTCTCAGCCGTGATTAAACCCACCGACAGAAAGCAGAGCTCGTTGCCTACAGCGCACCGTGCCAGAATAAATCACCGACAACGATATGTCCCATTCGGATTTATTTTAATAATAAGACAAAGGAGCCGCAGCTGTCTTACCGTTGGCGGCGGTGAGGAAGCACTTGTTGCTGCCGCGGGCCTTGTTGGTCAGGTCCTCGGTGATGTCCATGTGGGTGTGCACCTCCTCCCTCATCTCCTCCAGCGCCGCGTTCAGGTCGGCCTCCCAGTACTCCTTATCCAGGCAGTCTATCAGCTCGGCCAGCTGGACCTGGCGAGGACAGGGTGAAGGGAGAGTTGACATGAGGAGATGGCAAAAAAAAACAACACAGAATTAGCAAACCTTTATGACAGCCGTACTACCGCCAATGCTCTATCTTTTAAGTAAAGATAGAGCAAGAATGTGATCAGCGAGTTGAGCGTCTGAAGAGCCTAAGTAAAAGAAACGAGTCCCATTTACCTTGGTGCTGTAGTACCAGATGGCTTTATCCTCCTGCTCACCATCCTCCTCACTGTAGGGGAGAGGACAGGAGAAAGCACAGAGGGAGGCGAAGATTGAGGAGAAGGCAAGAGGGAGGGGGGAAAGATAAATGAGAAAAAAAAGAAGAGTGGAGAAAGGGAAGATAAAAAGGAAGATTACAAGATATAAATATGAGAGAGCGACACAGGGGACAAACAGACAAGAGAGGGGAAGAGGGCAAGGTGATTTAAATGACAACAGCGCATTTATCATGATAGCACACTCGTATAGGCTTATTAGTTCGTGGAGTGTTATGGATGCTAGACTGCCATCTTGCTTCGTGGAGCCATCCATTTTAAAATCAACAAAGATAAACAAAGTGGAACTTACAGAGAGACGTTAAAGACTATTTCAGAGTCTCAATGCCGTCACATGGTTGTCACAGACCGTTTGAAAGCGACTGAATCCACGGTGCTTCAGAACCACTGAAAATATCAGCAGTTGCGTGATATGCTGCCTAGTTCTGTACATGTACAGTATGTAGCATTGTTGCCGGTTTGAAAAAAAAACGACAGAGGGGAATGTCTGAAGGGGGTTGCACACCTGTGTGCATGCACTGATAATCTGAATTGTCCTTGAGAGTTGATTACAACTGGGCAGCAACAACTGGGACCTGCGAAGGGCACTATGTGAGGAAAATGTAAACCAACTAATTTCTAGGTATGCTTTCCAAAACTCTACATACGATAGACACTAACATAACACTGACATTCGGGTACACAGTGCAAAGAGCAGTTCTCCCTGAAATACGTTTTCCACAACAATATACTCATGTACATTGCAGGGCGTAGGGGCGATCCCTGCTGATTAGAAGGCAGCCTGAGGCTCTGCCAGGCCCGGCACAATAAGAAATATTCCTGACTGGAGTACTTGAAACTATGTAGCGGCAGCAGAGTGGAAGATTTGACAGCTTTGTGCTCAGCATGGTCCATGCCAGGGACTGGGAAGCCTGAGGCCATGATACAATAGTGTCTATTCAGCATCCTCTCAGGACTTCACTACAGGCACGCGCGTGCGCACACACACACAAACACACACGTGCACACACACACACACACCTTACTTCTGTGCACATTCACTGCACGTACACCCAGTCACACAAACCTACTTCTGTGCACATTGCTTGTACACATACATACACACACAGAGAGACTCAGGGGGGACAGTGAAGATCTATTACACAGCACCTGCTGAGGGCCAATTTGGTGAGAGAGAGAGAGAGAGAGATCCAGCGATAGAGAAGCCTGGCCTCATACCTCTCTTTAAATCTTATATTGTTCAGGTGATCCATGCTCCTTTATGGTTTATCTAGCAGGCCGCCTGCTGCTGCTGCTGACCCAGCACACGCACCATCTGTGACTGCTCAATAGCTAGATCATATGCTAACGTATGGGACCAATACTGCTGACAGCCAGCCTGTTAAATCTTATGGAGGGATGCAGATATTTTAGGTATGCACGTTTTAGTAGTAGTAGTAGATGCTCCTGTTATGCAGACCTGTACTCATATGCTAGAAAGTAAACTTGTGGTTTGTTTGTCTTTGCATATAACAAACCATCTAATATGTTAATACGTTTAATACTTCTATTTGCAACTACTTTAAATTTTGATACACAGCATATCCATTCCATCTTGCTAATGTATTACCAACCTGTTTTGTAGCTCTATTCTCAATAAATAACCTCAACTTGTGGGTACGCTTGTCACAGCCTAGTTTATTAATGCCTAGGGACAGCAAGGAGGCTGGTGCAAATATAAAACCAACCACACTAATAGCATCACAGACAACATACTTCCCCCCGCCTCCGCTGTATAATATTTCACAAAGACAAAGAGCCATAAAATAATCTTGGCACATAAAAACAGACAAAAACATTGGCGACTTACACTACGATGCGGCGGTTGAGGAACCAGTACTTGCGCTGGTGCCGGTCGAAGCCGATGGGCAGCTGGCGGATGTACGGCCGGCTCTTCTGCGCCTCGGGGATGCAGTCCACCACGCCGGGTACCTTGTGCGCCACACACACCTCGCACTGCCACTCGTCCTCCGGCACCTCCTGCAGCGGCGGCTTCACGCACTCCAGGTGGTAGACGGCCGAGCACGTCTCGCAGCACAGCAGGTCGCCGAGGCGGTGGCACACCCTGCAGTGGTCGTCGTACGCGACCACCCCTTCCGACATCAGCTCCTCCCGAGCGATGTTGGTCGCCAGGAACTGGTCCACCAGGAACTGGAGGACTTTGATTTTGCTCTCCAGCGGTTCGTACGGGTATTCCTCGCCCTCCTGGCAGGGGAGGATGTGCCGGTACTCCGGGTCGCTCTCGCAATACGCCCGCACCACCTCCGGCCAGGTCATACCGTCCACAAAATACAGAGTGGAGTTGACGGAGTCCTTAAGGTCAGCGGGACCGAACGTGGTGTTGGAAGTGTCCTCCTCTCTGAGAATGGCTTTGAGCAGGGAGATGTGGGTCTCGGCCAGCAGTGTGCACTGCTCCTGGCCGGCCAACGCTGCACAGAAATCCTCAAAGCGGAACGGGGAGAGCCGCAGCACTGAGCCAAAGTTGCGGAGGACCTCATAGACGGCAGATATATTGAGGAGCTGTGAGGCGGGAACCAGGAGGTCCTCGGAGGACTTGGGAAGCTCCAGGGAAGGAACGTCCTTCGTCTCGAAGATGGGAGAACGGGGACGCAACGCCCGACTTCTTCTCCGGCCTGCGAGGGGGAAATGAGGGAGGGAGGAGAGTGGGGGAGAGAGTGGGAATACAAATGTGAAAGAAGAGGAAAAGAAAGAAGAAAAGTGTACAGTTTGTCAGAGTTTGTCAATTCTGTGTAGTCTTTACAATAAGTGCCTGACAGTAACTCTAAGCATTTCAAATACAGACATTTCAACAGAACATCAATGTGTTGGCAGAATAATAGGGCCATCATTGCTTTTACTCCTAATAGAATAAGTGGGAATGTGGCAACGGTTCACATTTTCGTGAGTTGCACAATCCACCATGATGAATTACGCTTATCACTATAAGTCAGTGTACCCTAATGCATGAACCTATTAACATCCGTCTGGCTTCATCGGAGTGTGTTCTCCAGTGTGCACTGGAGCGGTTTGCAGTATCAGCACCTCCAAGTCTGAGGCCATGGTTCTCTCCTGAAAAAAGGTGGTGTGCCCGATCCAGGTGAGGGGGGAGCAGCTGCCCCAAGTGGAGGAGTTCAGGTATCTCGGGGTCTTATTTACAAGCAAGGTAAGAAGGTTCAGGAGATTGACCGCCTGTTCGTTCCAATCCTCACCTATGGTCACACGCTCTGGGTAGTGACCAAAAGAATGAGATCGAAGATACAAGCGCTGGAAATGAGATTTCTCCGCAGGACGGCTGGACCTCACTCTTCATGATAGCGTGTTCAGCGCTCCAGGAGGACCTCGGAGTCGAGCAGCTGCTCCTCCACATTGAGAGGAGTCAGCTGAGGTATTTTGGGCATCTGGTAAGGATGCTCATCCCAGTCGCCTCCCTTTGGAGGTGTACCAGGCACAACCGACTGGGAGGAGACCCCGGGGCAGACCCAGGACACGCTGGAGGGACTACATCTCCCAGCTGGCCTGGGAGCGCCTCCAGAAGGAGCTGGAGGAAGTTGCTGGTTAAAAGGAAGTCTGGGCTGCTCTGCTCGCACTGTTGCCACCAAGACCCTGAACCGGATAAGCAGCTAGAACGTGGATGGATGGATGGATGGATGGATATTAGCATGATGAATTTAAAATTTCTCTTTCCTAACAACATCCACTCAATAAGCTCTTGGGGCCTGTTCTGGACAGGAAAACACACTAATCACAATATAGCCTACCAATAATATTTAGCATTCACGGCACCCTGCCAGATTTATTCATCCGAAACGCTATGTAAAACTAGTGGAGCATCCGATTTCTGTAAATCAGGGACTAATGCTATTTTGAATGGGATTATTTCTAATGCAGTGTGACACTGGTTAAGTGACATTAAAGGAGACAAGCACACATCATCCTATCCCAAGGCACTAAGCAATGTGCTCCCAGTGGACTTATAAGTCTCCCTTTGTTTCTACCAGTGCAAGGTGTGTGGAGATGCATGTACCTGCAAATTCTCTCCAGCCTCTGTGTGTGTATGTGTGTGTGTGTGTGTGTATGTAAATGCCTTTATATGTGAATGCAGTGTGGATACATGTGCCCGTATGCCCATGAGAGTGAAAGCAGTGCATGTCTGTCACCATAGGTCTTATGAAAGACCCGTCTACTGCACAGTGCTGCCATGTTCACGTCTATTAGCGAAGCAGGCGGGCAGGCCAGCCATTTAAGTTTGAGAGTTATTTGTGTAATCTTCCCTGAACAACTTATGGTGCATAAGATTGACTAGAGTGCAGCAGAGTGGTATAAAGCGCACAATTCAAGAAACAGGCAACCCACTGACCTTTGAAAATTACCTGACTTCCACATCTATTTGGAGCAAGGAGGGCATGTGATAAACATGCTTCAAACAGCTTAGGTCAGTGTGAGTATGGCTTGGCAGGTGGAGGGGAAAAAAAACATACAAACTACATTCAAACATAAAAAAAAAGATTTGTTTCTGAATGAAAGAATAAAGATCTGATTCCAAAGATGGGCTTTGCTCATGATGAAATAGTGGAATGCGCAAAATATCCAAAACTCAATCATGCTTACAATTATTTTGTCTAATCCTATCTGGATTTAGATCCAAAGGCTGGCACAATGCTTCCAATGCATGACATTATGTAACAGATGGGTCAATTGATTTTTATAGACATCAGTTCAATAAACATGACAGGCCATAACTTCAAGGGGTGTCCAATTTGCTCATTTGATACATTTAAGGGTGGTTGCTATGGTAACGGTGGAACACAGTACGTAATATTGTAATGAGTTGGTGTTTGCAACAGGTGAAATCAGAGCGCCTCTGTTCAAAACAAAGGCCTGTCAAATTCATTCAGCCAGCATTACGCAAGCAAAATGTGTCTTGTTAACAAGTTGAAATCGAGCTGGACAAGGTAAATTGTGGGCGCAATTCTAATTTAAAAAGACGACTTTCATTTCAATTTTTGATGAGTAATACTTACTATTGTTTACTAAAGTACTTGCCTACAGCTGCAGACAAAGTATCAAACAGCTTTTCGTACGAGGAAAAGCGCAAACACAACTTTTAAAAAGTATACGTTTTGATAGAGCGTACATTGTACACATAGGAGAGATGAATAACGCTTGTATATAAGTGGAAATGCTAGATGAATGAATGAATAAATGAATGGAAAGTGGCAACACACTTCAGCCTCTACATGTTGTTTCTCTTTCTGAATGGAGACACGTCAAACGCAGCGTGCACAAGATAAACCGGTCAAAAAAAAGACATGGATTAGTTCTTCATCATAAAATGACAACAAAAAGGTGCTGATCCGACAAAATAAAAAACACACGCGAGGCGATTCAAGCGTGGTGCAGATCTGCAAGCCAGCGGCCAGCAGAGCACACGGTAAACAAAGGCCTGTTTCTGAGTGCAATCTCCATTTTGAACAATGCGGCTTGCTTTCTCAAATGGGGTGAATATAAACTGCACACTTAAAATAATCCAAAACTGCTTTGCCAAGTGGGGGCACTTGCAAACCCACGTACCTGGGGTGCTACCGAGCGTGCTGTGGCTCCTAAAGCTGCTCTCGGTGCAGTAGCTGGCATCATCATCATCTGGTAATTCCTCCAGATAGTCAGAGTCGTTTCCCAAGGCCTCCTCCTCTTCAAGATCCGACGAGGGGTTTTCGTTCAGGAGTTCATCCTCTTCTGACCTGTAGCTTAGATTATCGTCCTCCTCGTCGCTGTTGTCGTCGTAGACCACCTTGGTTTGAGGCCGCCTCACTCCACCTCTGCCGCCGCGGCCGCCTCTCGCCCCCCTGCCTCTCCCTCTACCTCCTCTGCCCCGCGATGCCGCCGCCGCCGCCGTGGTGGCGGAGGCTCCAACTTTCCTGCGGCCCCTGGACGAATGAAAGTTATCCCGACCGGAGATTTCTGTATCCACCTCCCCGGAGCCAACGCCGCAACCGCCGCCACCTCCGCCCCGTCCCCGGCCCCGTCCCCGGCCCCTTCCCCGTCCACGCATCCCCCGGCTCCTGCCGCCCCGAGAGCCGCGGACTGGCCCGGGTGATCCTTCCCGCATCACGGCTGCCTGTTTGGGCGGCCTTCCTCTTCTCCCCCTCATTGTAGGAGAGAGTATCTTCTGTTCCGCTTCAATCTCGGTGCTCGAATGGCCCGTGCAACCCGGAGAAAAACGGGGGAGCAAATAAACCAATCTTGCGACGGTTCCCGATAAATCCCCGCCAAGCCCCGGTCTCAATTTCTGGGCGGAAAGCTCAAACTGAATGGCCGGTGTCCCGCTCTGGGTCGCCTGCAGACGCCATTTTTCTTCTCGGCTCTCCCTCCGTTGAAAACACAGCAGGCCTGAGAGCTGCGTCAAGTTAGCCACAAATAGCTACAATAATACCGGAAGTTTGTAGCTTTTTCCTTCAAAATAAAAGCATAACACATTTGTCAATTTCGAAAAGAATAATTAAGTATCGGGGTGCACAGAGCAACAACAATACTATCTGTTTTCATTTAGTACATATTTCCTCTCATACACATACTTTATTTTACTCTAGCACTCTCTGTTACCCCAAAAAGCGTTTTAAAACATTTTCGTCGATCAGGGTTTCATTTCGAGTTAGTTCCGGACGTGTTGTTTTTTATTCTGTGTAGCTTGACACTGGCAGGCCTGAGTGGATGGAGGATCACGTGACCCACTATTCTACAATAGACGCAATTGCCGTGTTAGTTCATAAAATTAGTTATCCATGCAAACGCTATTCCCCAACAGTAGTTTATTAGCGCTGGCTTGGCGCGATGGGCAGTTCTAATAACAGGCGAGTCGAGTAAATTCAGCGAAATATCGTAAATTTTCAGCCTAGTCGTCGTCGTCGTCGCTGCAAGGCGAGCAGGAGATAAGCATACATCCGTCATTTAGCGCTTTTTCTTGAACCTAAATGTTCTGTCACATAAGGATTAAAAGTTAACTGCACATATTTCAGAATTAGCTCATTAAAGTTATATGAATTTGAACATAGTAATTTATATTTTTATACAAATATATCTTATACATCTCTTCAATTGATTTTAATTTATTAACAATGAAAATTGAATTGATTAATATTTCAGTCAATTGCAATTCAAAAACGTATATCCAACCGTATGCCGTATGCATCTTATGAAAAAGATCTGTTTATCATCTAATCTTGACGCTGATGATGGCTTCTAGCTGAAACGCGTTCGTTTTTGCCCATAATAAATAAGAAGACTATTGTTCTGTGAGTGCCGGTGTTGTGTTTGTTTTGATCCTAGCCACAACCGTGCACCCGATACAGTGTTCGAGATTTGGAGCTGTGCGCACTGCCACTTTTCACTATATCATCTGATCTTGCCTCAATTGTAGCATACCAACAATATAACTAATGTAGAATAACATTTAGTGTAGTCAGAGAGGTGAAACATTGTAGCTGTTCCTCGCTATCCTTTAATCTTTAAAAAAAAAAATATTGTTTCATTTTTCAGAATGATGCTTGTTATTGTTTGGTTGTTAAAGCACTTTGTAAACTCTATCTTGAAAAGTGCTATACAAATTAAGTTTAATATTATATTACTATATTATTATTTTGAATTGCCCACTTCTTCTCACAACATCCCCTCGTCCAAACACAGCCCACTGTAGCCGACTTAGCAGTCTTCTTGTCAATAATGTCATCACCAGGGCGTCCACGGCAAATCACCTCGATAAACGAAGTCGTTGATTGATAGCATGAGTCAGAAAAAAACACCTATACTCTTATAGAGCATTAGTTCCCCAGTGCATGAGCATTACTTTGCATGTGTGCAGACTAATGCTATAAGTTGTCGTGGCCGAGTGGTTAAGGCGATGGACTAGAAATCCATTGGGGTCTCCCCGCGCAGGTTCGAATCCTGCCGACAACGAATTGTTTTCTCTCATTGCTGTGGTACACTGACTAGTGAAATATGGCTTATGAATGGCGACATGATGGTAATATTCACCGACAGCTAGATAATTTAAGCAATTATTTCACAACAGCAGAAATGCACGACATAGAGCACAACACTGCATCTAGTAGCTTATTGTAAAAGATATTGGCTCTAATGTTAAACAAACCTTACTTTTAATTAAAAAAAAAAGAAACCTTATTCTTCCGCCGAACTAATCTAGTTCTCCAACATTAGCTACATTTTTTACAACGTGTTTCTGAGCCGGTCGAAACCACGGAGTCCGTTAGATGTTGCCAATTTCATTCCGGGATATTGCTAACTCTTCAATTTCCTTTCCATTTATGTCTACATGTCGTCTTGTTCCTTTATTCTTCATATAATTCCCCCATTTGCCAACCCACCACATAAGTCAAAATGTGCTGTAAAAAATAATTTTTGCTACCGGTATTGTGGTAATTTTCGGTTAGCGGCGGTCACAGGTGTGTCCCAGTAGCTAATTAATAACGTCACTCAGCCAATCAGAAACGAGGATCAGAACTCTCTGCTCTGTAAATACAGCATCGAGTCTCAATGAAAACACCAGCAGCAAGTGAAAGCACACCTTTAAAACTGTTCATAAGAGGAACCTAGTAACAATCTTTAGTATTATGATATTACCATTGTAATATACATTCAAGACAACAAACAACTTTGCATATGATGGTATTTTTTAATAAAAATACTGTGTCACACATGGATTCAGAATTTTTGCAGTCATAGATTTGTATGCAACACAAAATGTTTCCAGTAGAAAACGTACTACAAACTCATGCAGCTGGCAGATTTACAGATATTCACACAGTTGATGTATGACACGCATACAAAATTACCAGCCGCTCAATCTCACAGTTAAGCTTCTAGTGTCAAACCAAGAATACTTTACTATTGTGTATTACATGGCATTTGCACTTATTTTTTCGCACCCATTATTAACCACTTTGACACATAAGCGGGCTGTTCATTTACTGTGAAATCCATATTGTCTGATATTGATAAAATGCTCCTTGGTAGCACAGGTGAGGTTAAAACATGGTACAAGGGGGATCTGCAATTCATCAATACCAAAAAGTACATAACACAAAGTGGGACACACACAACCTTGAAACCACGACAGGTGAAATGTGGGAAGGGGAGGAGATTGCTGAACGTTTTATTAAAAGCTATCTGTACATATTATTCTAAAACAGCTCAATGACTTCGATGGAGTATTGTCCGATGTCCCGCTTCACCTTCATCTTATGGAGCTCTTGCAGGCTGCCCTCGATCTTCCCCAGCTCAGAGAACAGCCTCACCTGGAGACGAAACAAGGAAACTCAAAAACAAGGTTCATCGCACGTTTCTTTTTTCCCTCTCCATTCTTTCCCCCATGGTAATAACAGTGTTACTTAAAGGCAGTCTATTTAAGTGATAACATCTCTTTACATACATGTCACCACCAGTTGCACTCTATAGAAGGTGAAATCACCTGGCAACAAAGATCAGCCAATAGCAGATGGCCATTTCAGTAGCATGCTTTTTACCATTAGATGTCAGGCTTTACACAGATTTGGCTTTGGGGTTTAGTTACTCTTTAAAATGTAAATGGTAGGACTGATGTCTTTGGATGTAACAGCAACTTGTTTTTGCTTACTTGGTGGTTGTAAGGGTCGATAACATTGATTGTGAGTGTCAGTGGCAGTTGTGTGGGATGGTAGTGTAGTCCAAAATGCCAGTGTATTGATACAGTGGTCTGTGTGCAATCTGGATGTGGTCTATTTATGGACGGATTGCACTGAAGGCCTATGTCAACAATATATAGCCAGCTACTGAGAGGGCCAAAAGGAAGACCGTTACCTGAGACTTTACAAAGCTGTGGAGGTTCAGCAGTAAGCCTTTGGCCTCTGGAGTCATCACCAGCACTGTGAAATGGCCGTCCAGCAACAAGCACACCCAATCCATGATCTATGATAGAAAACAAAAAAGAAACACAAAATTAGGAATTTCATTAATTTCAAATTGGGATTCCTGATTTACTGCATTTCCCCTTTTGTTTTCTGTTGTCTTGTGCGTTCCTGATCACGCACTGCTTCTATAGTCAACATGAATGAAAATCAAAAGGAAAATCAGAAAATGTCTTTTTCTCAGACATCTTCCACCTATCTGGTTTTGAAAATCTGAGAGCAATATGAGCAAAATACAACCGTTTTGCCTCCAGACTTGTCACTCAATGCATCCTGGTGCGATTGGATGATAATAGTAGTGTTGAAATGACAGCCGATGTTCTAGTTTAGGTGTGGGTACAGACCTGAGTCAGAGTTGGCGATCTCAGTCCGTGCATCTGTGTGGAGGCATCTTGGGAATATTTCAGATAGAGGAACTGCAGGTACTGGAGGAAAAGCTGATTGGATGGGAGAGAAAATGAACAATGTAACCTCAGCTTTTTGAAACCGACAGCTGGATTTACAGAACTTTACAGAAGAACTGATCATCAGATTATTAACCTGAAATGAACGTGATCTGATCATTTTCATTGCTGGTTTAATGTGGGGAAAAGACACCAGATCTGAGTCATACAGTTAAAAACCAAGGACTTAAAATTTCTTGTAATTCTGTTGTAAAAATCCACTATGGGGATGGTATCCACTGTATTGGTACAAATCAGGACATGAACCTGACCGCTATTATTTTAGGGAAAACAAAATAAACAATAGTGAACACAGGCAGGCACATGTATATCAATGAGTAAACTTAAGCTGCAACTCACAATAACTTGCTGAGAGGAGAGGTCTTTTAGATGTGGAAGGAGGAAGGTGTCGCTGTACGCCGTCTGCAGGACCTCATTGCTGTGCAAGTACAGTTAAGACCTCATACTTTCACGTTTTTATCTCTTATTCTAATATACTTTTTTGAATATATTGTTTTTTTTGTGATTGCATTGAGAGGATACAGTAGTACGGCCTTATGTAGTCCCACTGGACAGGTCAGTCCTGGCTGGGTCGAAGTCTTCTCCTGGTCCTCCGCTCTGGTCTTAGCGGGAGCTCCGCCTCCGCCGAGGGCGTCCGAGCTGTCCTCCTCGAAGGGGGCGGGGCTGAAGCCGTTCTGCAGGCCGCCCTGGCCGCGCCCCCCGGCGACTAGGGTTTCCATGAAGGAGATGCTGTCGGGCTCCAGGCTCACCATCTCCGCGTCGCCATCGGGGACACTGCGGGAGGGAGGGAGGGAGCAAAGACATGGAGGTTTCACTTTAAGTAAGAGTAGTAATCTGATTATTACACCACTCCGAAACGTAGTCACTTAGTGAGAAGTTCAGCTGTTGTAAAGGATTATCTCTTATAACGGTGGTTACATCCACAATATTTTATCAAATGATTTCCTCGGATGTCACTTCCTCTAAGTGGACAAACGTGCGGAAAGTTGGCAGTGTACGTTTTTACATGGTTGTCAGTCGTTGATCTTCTTCTACGGAACGAATTCACCACTTTCACATTGAAATGTCACAGGGAATGGGCCAGTCTAATCCATTTGAGGCGATTACATGTGGCATTTTTATTCTGATTTGGCTATTATTCATGGAATATTAGGCTGCATGGAAACCCAGCTAGCGATGACAGTTGCATGCAGTCTAACAATCTGCTTATAGGACTCATTTATTCTTATTTCAATCACCTCATATAAACACCTCAACTGGAATATCCTCACCGGCCCCAAACTGACTGAAAATTCAAGTTGCTTGTGATTTTCTCAAGCATATCAGGGGTTAACAGTCCAATTGATTTTCAGCTGGGTAGAGCTAATCATCCAGTAGCAGACTGTATCATGTAAACATTGATGCCGGTAATAGAGCATCACCATCTGCTAAATTAGCCTTTAAATTCCAGTGCGGCTGACAATCTGCCAGTGTCTGGGAAACAGGGGCACTCAACTGTGCACTCAGCAGTACATTCAACGACTTGACTTTCATCTGCAGCATGTATCCACTTGTCTGTTTGGATTCTGATCAGTGAGATGGGGCAGATTCCTGAAACTGAATTACTCAAAGTATGTCAGCGTGGAACACTGCCGGGTTCAAGACCGTTGGAGGAGTTGCTGACATCAAAATCATGTTGAAAGAAAAAGGAAGAACAGTGGCCTGGGTTTCTATTAACATGACTTATGATTGTACCTGATGAAGGTCTTGAGGCAGGCACAGGTGATGGCTTCAGGGACGTCGGGGAAGAGCTGCAAGCAGAGCTGACACAAGAAGTAATCCTTCCTCTCCAGGGCCAACAGCAGCAGGTCGGGACACACACTGTGGGGGGCCACACAGGTCAAGGGTCACATTCAACAGCAAGAATAAAGGCTTTTTCATGGTTCAATTCATTCCCCTTTATAGTCTATAGTAAGCAACCAAAGCATGATTTTGAACAGGATTACGGACATGGCATTCCAAGCAGGATCCAACACAGTAGTACTGTCAAATTAAACAGAAGTACTGTGTAGGACCTGTCCTTACAATTTTCATTCTTACTGTGCTTCCACAATGAAACAACTTAGTCCACAGCCCCCTGACCCTGCTGCCCTGCCTTACTGACCTGTGGCAGAGGCACTGGGTGTGCACCAGCTGTGCCAGGGTGCTCGGGGTGTAGAAGGCTGGCTCGGCCACGCTCCGGGACACCAGGGTGGAGGCCAGCTGCCCCACCGAGGGCTGCAGCTCCTGGATATCTGCTCTGGAGAGGAGCCCCTCCACCTCCCTCTGGACCTCCTCCACTGGTGCCGTCTGCGGGAAGGAAATGGACATATTTATCTTGTCAGTTATATCCTGGTAGAACTTGGCGTGTCAAAGCATGGAGATTCAATATTCTGTCTAAAGGGTTAAGATATTATTTCCAGGTTATATCACATTCTGTCTTCAAATGGGGAAAAGGATAGGAGGCTGGACAAGGTGGCTTCAAGGAATAATAATAACCATAATGCACCTCAATAAAGGACCAAAGTGCGCTAAAAACCAATAACCTTATTTTTACCTTGATGAGCTCCAGAACTTGGTCAACTGTCAAACTAGGTGCTGATTGGCTCTTACGGGTTGTTCTCTGCATGAAAAGAGGGAAGAATCACATTAAGGCTCACAGTCATTCAAGTTTAGTGAACTGAGACGATACAATTGACACAGGCATTATTTGCATTCAAACCCACATAGCACTATAAACGTGTTTCATGTTTTGTTGATTGTTTATGTACACATGTATTGTGTTGGGCTGGTTTAAACTCTGGTGGACTTGCGTTAATTGGCATACAGTTGCGTCACAAAGCCCCTAGCAACCATATATAGGGGTGAGGACAAAGTGACTTACGGTCTTCCTGGTCTCCACGGTTCTAGACGGCTGGGCTTTCTCTCCATGCAGAATGCTGTTCCAAGACGGTACAGACGCTGGAGCTCTGGACTCTGGTGAAGATAGAACAATATGTTGCAATCTTCTCTAATTGACTGAACACAAGAGCTTGTCATGTTGAAATGAACATTAAAAATACTGATGTAGCATTAATGAGAATAGCAGACTACAATATACTCGACTGTATATAATATGTTATAGCAGTGTTCATTACTTCTGCTAAATCAGTTTTCCTTCTATCAAAAGTTTTTGTCTCATATGTATATAATCTTTTGTACGATTGTCTTGAAACAGCAAAAAAAGACAGCCAAAGCCAAATTTAAGCCAATGTTTTAACAAGTAAACCATTTTCATCAGGGTTATAGTGATTTTATTGAACCTTACTTATTATTATTATGACATTGTGTCATCTCACCTTCAGTCCTGGCCTGCCTCAGTTTTCCCAGGGCAGAGGCCAGGGAAGACTTGGGGCACTCGTACGGGATAACAGACAGGGCTTTCCCATGCGGAATGAATAACTTGCTAGAATAACTCCACAGCTAAACCAAGGAGAAATGGAAATGAATACAAACAGGAATTAATACTGTACACGGTAAAGTGGAAAACATAATTTAGCATAGGAGTCAACCCCTGAAAACACTCAAAGCCAAGGAGGGAGTAAGTGATTCGCAGGGAGTTCACACAGATAAGAGTACTTGAGCCATAGAAAGCATTCATAAAGGGTAAAACTATCATTCATGTAACCAAGTGCGCCACACAATCTTTCCTTAAAAAGATGCTATATAGCAACTGATAGTGTAGTAACTGCAACATAAAAACCTGTTAATGTAATAAGATGCTGGAAAATGTAATACAGTGCCAATTGGTGGCATGTAAACTGCTACATGTCATGAGAAAAGAGTGCCGGTCCTTTCACTGTGTGTGCGTGTGTGTGTGTGTGTGTGTGTTTTAAGAGTGTAAACTGCTGTAAAGTTGTGAGGAGGGACGGTGAGCCCGGTCACGGTGGAGAGCAGAGGCGATGCTCTACCAAAGTCATACAGTCCTTCATCAGCACCCAGCAGCTGGAAGGACAGGGAACTTTGGGGGGGGGGGTGCTTCAAGCCTACTTTTACCCAGACAAACATGATGAGGAACATTCTCTAACTCGGCAATCAGTTCGCATTAAACAACGTGCAGCCCGGTCATCCTCCCAGCAGCAAACGCCATGTATGTGCTGCCGACTAACAAGTGTTCCCAATTAATCCATGAAAGTTTTCCTACCTGTCCGTAGATTTTGCCCGCCATCTCTTTGCCCGCCTGGAGCGTCTGGAAATTGGTATTCCAGATGCAGAGGAAGTCTGAGAAATCAAGGACAGAGGACCATTCAGGAACCACATTCGCATCAGATATTGGAGTCACATTGCTCCCCGTCATCGCTCTAATGCATTTGTTCTCAAAACGAGGCCCACATGTCACAAATACAAGTCTGAATACCAAATCTATCGTTTGTTATTGCTTGTAAGGGCATGTTTGTGAAGCGGACCTACACTTTAGATCATGAGCAACTGGATGATTGGTTTGGGGGATGCAGTGGAATACTTGTAGTCACTGATTGAAATGAGGTCGGTAATGTCTAGACCATATGAAAGCTATTTTATTGTAGCATAAGGAGGACTGGCTCGCCTTTCTCCTGCTCCAAACAGCCTGACCCCCTCACCTCTATGCCATAAAAAAAGAAAAAAAACAGATGCAAGATGTATGAGTGAGAGAGGAGAGTGAGCAAGGTAATAAACCGGAAAGACACACTGATAAGACATCTCCTAGGATTAGCAGCCACTTTTTCTGGAGTGAACATTCCCACTTCATATGGGTGAGATCAGAAGCATTCCGGAATGGACCCTCTCCCCTCCTGCAGGAGTGGCAGGCTGTAAAAACAGAGACGGTTCCCTCCAGATTCTCCTTAAAGGATTCCGAAAACCCTGTTTGTAATATGAATTGCGTAATTGGATGCGTTTTGCATGTTCATTTTACTATGGTTTTGAGTAGATAGTATGCCATTCTTGGTGTCTTTTGACAGTATAAATTAAGATGGTTTTAGGGAAACTACTCACAAAATCACATCTGTTCAGAAGATACAAAATATGTCCAAATTCAATAAGGAGATCATCTAATGGAAGAGGCCGGTGCCAATCAGCAAAAGAGACTCTGACTCGGAGCCAAGCGCTCCGTTTCTCTCCCTCCTGTCAAAGCTGATGATTTGTGACTGTGAACTCGCCCCACCACGTGCTGTAGTTGCCTAGCAACCAAGTCCAACAAACTCCAGTGTGGCCGGCGTTGCCTGGATCTGTGGATCGCCAAAAGCAGCTCAAATCACGCTAGTGTGCGGTGTGGCTTGTCCTAGATCTGCACTAAACCCTGCTTCCACGAATTCTTGCTCACCGAGAGTATCCAACGGTCCCAGAAGGATGGGAGACTGCCATAGAGGTACTGTCTAGCATATATTATGATTCCAAGATTATTGTTCCAAGGTCTTCTTAAAATAAAATGACTGTCATAATTATCCCATACAATTATATTATCCAATTACATTATCCTGTTAACCCATACAAAAGCATTACCTCCGGGTATTTTCCCTTTAGGAAATCCTAATCTTTTTTCTTCCTCATATTTAAATTGGTTCAGTCACTGGTCACTTTATATACTCCTAAATCAACTTAACTCCCTGTAAGAACCTTGTCAATACCTTGGATTATGCTATTCCTATACCGACCAAAAAATGTGTTATTCTTGCCATAATCCCATCATATAATCGGTGTGCGTTATAGTGTAAATAAACTCGCTTTTACATGAGTTACATGAGTTGTTCTGTCTCTTCTGTGCATGTAAGTCCCTTTGAAATCAGAGGTCACTGAAGTGAAATAGATTTCTGACCCAGGTAGGAGGAGCAGGTAGGAGCAGAATATGTGAGATCATCATTTAGGGGAGTGTAGTGAAACGGCGTTTACCTTTCCCAGCTCCGGCGGAGGGGTGTGGGACCCCCACCACGGCCACGTGGGCCTCGTCCAGGGCCAGCGCCCAGGCCGCCCCCAGCAGGCCCTCCCCGACCGGCAGCGCCAGCAGCAGGCCGCGGGGCAGAGGGAGCGCCTGGGCCCCCTCCTCGGCCCCCGGGCCCCGCACGGGCACCACACTCTGGTATACACGACCATTGGGATCTGGGTGGCGGAAAAGTGATGAGGGAGAGGAGGAAGGAAGCATTAGAAAAGGAAGGGAAGCGTTGATGCACTGTTCAGCTTGGATAACCCCCATCCTCATTGCCTTTTTTTTTTTTTTATCATCAGCGCCACATGTCATCCACTGAGCCCCAAGTCCCTCTTCATGGGGCCTTAAATCTAAGTCTGTGAAACTGGCCCCTGCTGTCCCACACCGTCATTAAAAACACAGGAGGAGGAAATCCAGTCTTACAGAGATACAGCAGGCTGAAGTGTTTATCCCTGTAGGAGGCGGAGAAGCTGAGCGGGGAGAGGCCAGGCTCCTCTCTCTCCAGCCTGTACCTCTGCAGGGTGTTGGGGTTCAGTCTCTGCAGGTAGAGGAAATGCTCCCCTTTCTGTGGGACAAGACACAGACAGCCATTTAGAAACACCAAGAACTCAAAGTCGATTCGCGCGTCCTCGGAGAACACAAGGACAGACGAGATCAGTTATCGGTAAAACGGTCATAAAATTCAGAGCGCTCGCATGCAGCTTCTATAAATACAGCAGAGTGCACTCGACGCTAATCGTTGGCTTACAATCAAGTGTTGTTTGCCCACCGCTTGGCAGTGTGGTGATGTAAGCGAGTAGAAATTGATGTTATGTGGAGATTAAGTCTCAGTTTTTATGTCGCCATTCAAAAAGCCAAACGATGAAAAGGATCGTACCTGTTCTGTCGTGAAGATGACAAACTGCTGGGCCTCTGCCACAATGTTGGTGCTCCACCTATGGACAACAAGGGGGAATCAACACGCTGCAAGAGACGACAGGCCAGACCGCAGCACAGCAAAGACTAACCAGTTCCCACACACAATCCAGAAATATTATGATATGCTGATCCAGGTCCAGCGCAACTCACAGACTTCCCGGGTCACTAGTCCGGTGTGAAAAGGGTACTAGTCTGAAGACGTTTGGTTTACAGGGGTCATAAGTGACGGTGGTGACACTGACCTGATGGCCTCCTCTTGTGCCAGGACCTCCTCTATGGGCTGCTGGGGAGCAGAGAGGAGGGAGTCCAGGAGTCGGACCGCTCCTCTCTGGAACAACACCACCGGCTCCCCTCCTGGGACAGAGTGCACCCGCCACACATCTGACGACACCTGGAGAGGAGACGAGAACGAATGAGACTGTGTCGAGCAGAAAACAATGAATGGGCGGGTAAACAAAACAAGTCTCGTGGGAACAGAGATCTTCTTGAAAGTAGTTCCAGAGAGTGCTTTCTTTTTTGTTAACTAACCATCCAGACTTAGAGCTGGTACATGTTCTCATTTTCTCACTTTTAGGATAATGCTAGTTGTCTATGATTACTGTATGCATACTGTATGCTAAAGTGTTTGCATGCACACCGGACAGAACTATCCAGTCACAGAGATGATTTTGGTCCTTTCACTTTTTTTTTCCTGAGGAGCACGGTCAAACAAGAGACACAAGATGGAAAAAGAGACATACCACGCATACTGACTTAAGGTGTTCTCTTTGGTCTGAACCATAGTGAAAAACTTTGTTGAATTTTTGTATTTGGCTCCTTAAGGTTCACACTGCTTGATCACAAGCGAACCAGGAACTTCAGCTCAGTATAATGGGCTTGCGAATGGAGTAAATGCTTGGTGTGAAGGCACCCTAAGAGAAGGTGGACAGCTGAGCACCAGGCATGTTCACACTTACAGTTGCTTTGAAGGCCTTGTCTAAGAGTACGTCATCCTCCTTCCAAACTCTGATCACCTAAATAAAAAATAAATAAATGAAAAAAAAGAAAGAAAAAAGTTGATTATTTCTTGGCAGAATGAGCCTGACATTTCCAACATGTCAGACATACAAGCAGCTACCAAAATAAATAACAATAAAGCAAATGATAGTGAGGTGCGTTTATGTTCAAAGACCATAGAAAACAGAGGCACAGTATGCACTAGTGCTTCCGCAGTCTGGTCGCCACCTTACCACCACAAGAATAGCTGGAAAATTCTACCTTGTTGTCTGAGACTGCCACATACTCCTTGGTCTGTGAGTTGTAAACAGCTGAACAGGTCAGAGTCTGCCCTTGTTTCACCGTCCAGCTGCCCAGTGGCTTCTGGTCTGAAACCTGTCAGAGTGAGGGAGACCCAGTTAATAAAACAATGAGTGTTTCCCACTCATTTGCACCAACCCACCACAAATAGATTCATTGATATAATAGTAACTACTGCCCTTTGTGTTGTTGTAGTTTGTTGAAAGAAGACTGTGAGAATAACAAGCAACCAGTTCTGAAAATATAAATTGTACTGGAATACAAGCTTTGTGTGGAGAACTATGTATGCCGAATTTACCAGAGGAACCTAACGATTCGAAAAAGGTCTCAAGTCATGTTTTACGATGAGTGTAGCGTTTGCCGATAAGCAAAGCAACATTTGGTCTGTTTTTTTAAATAGAGTCTGGCGTGACGTTTTCTTCTTACAAGAAAGAACGGAACCTCCCGGTGCTGCAGCTAACCATGCGTTCTTTCTGTTTACATTTCCCGCAAAGGGCTGCTGGGTGGGTTTCTCGCCACGTTTTTTTTTCTATGCAAGGAGAAAGCTGACATCTTTTCGGAGTCTAGACACGAAGTTAGCTAGCTATCTCATCTGTTCTGTAGCTATAACCCCAACCCTGTCACTGTTGTTTTTGAGAGCCCAGGCTCCCAACACACGAGTTGAGCAGGTCGCATCAGCTGGCTGAGGCTAGCAGAGCCTGCTCGAGACAAACGTTGCCGTTACCTTGTACAGCGTGACAGATCTGGTGCAGTCGGTGACGACGACATGGTCGCTGTCTCTCTCCGCTTCAATCCCCTGAATTCCCGAATCTGACGGATTTTGAGCTTGTACAAGTCCGCACAACGTGTACCCCTCGTACAGCGCAGCCATGCTGGACGAGAAGAAAGTGGGACTTCTGGATCTCGCGAGACTTGTCGTATGTCTGCCGACGAGTCAAAGAGTGGCGTTTATGTGCTGGCAGAATTGACAGCGCCCTCGTGTGGCAGCAGAGAAAACCACACCCTTTCAGATATTATTATTGTTAATATTAAAGAGGAACCTAAAACATATTATTTTGAAGGTAATAGAACATAATAGAAGAATGGGCCGAGAGTCTTCAGGTTTTTATTCCAGCAAAACACCACACCAGAGCCCCATTTCATCATTAGTCATTTAACAGGCCCTCCTTGACTCTCCCTTGGTACTTGGTAATACGTAGCATCATACGTCACTTACAGAGCAGGAGCCGGGGTCCGAGAAACGGAACACATTGCCCTTAAGCAGGCCTAATAATAAATGATTATAAATAATAATAAAAATAACACAGAACAATGACTGATGAAATATTGCAGATGAGTTCATTTCATAAGAAGTAATCCTTAGGCTGATCTCCGAAAGTTCCCATGGGTTGCCAAGGGTGCCAAGGGGAAGAGGGCACGATAAAACGAGTACTGAAACAGAGCTGAGAAACCGCTCAGCACCCGAGGATAATCAACAAGGAGGGATCTCTGATATGAACTTGATATGAAAAATGAAATGAACCGGCACCCTAAAACAGGCTGTCAATGCATCCGAGTGCAGAGTGAGGAGGAAACACAAAACGTTGGCAAATTCAGAGAGATTCAGCCCTAGTTGCTGACTCGCTCCCTTGAAGGGTCGACCTCAGAAAGTTTCCTTGAGTGGTCGGAGTGATGGAGAGGGCACTTCAGGTGGCAGCGGGGGGGGGGGGGTTCCTGAGGGGAAGTGCCAAGGGGAAGTGGACGAGGGCAGGCTGAAACACCTAAAGGGGCCCAGGCCACTTCACTGGTTAGCTCACCTTCCACCACAGAAGAGGACGTAAAAGTTTTGTTTGTTTTGCTCGCATGGTGAGTTATCAATGTTTATGGAAGTTCAAAACAGAGCTTATTTCCCATTTGCAAGTCAAATTCTTCAAGAAAATTTTAAATAAATGTATCAAATAAATTTCAAATTGCACCTTTTCTTATCTCATAATGGTGTTTCTTGTTGTTTAAAGTCTCATCTATAGTATATCAGAGATTACCGTTTCAGTAAGATTTTCTTTAAATTCATTCCTTTTTGGTCAATTAGTCAAAAATTACATTGGCACTGTAAAGCTCCGTCTCGACCATGTTTTAGTCAAGAATCAACTATTCATAATCAAGCAAGACAAACACATGGCCGAGGTTAGATTTCTGAGAACATTTATTTATGAAGGGAAAACATGCAAATAATACAAGGCTGCTTTAGCTCTGCTGTATAGGAAATAAAAAATTCCACACTTATCTCAAACTACTACATATTAATGCAGATGGAGTCTTAACAATTGTAAGCTCGACAAAAACAACTTATAGACTCTATTTACTAAAGAGAGACAGTATTATATTCAAAACAAAAATATTCTCCCAAGCTAAGAGGTTTTTTTTCTAAAGACAATGTGCCATGGAAAAATCAGTCATATAGCTTTCATTGTAGGTATAAAACTCTATACGTGCTCCTGCTTTTAGAGGAGCAGCAAAATAGGATGTGATTTCAGATCATAACTTAATGACCTGCTCACAAATCCAATCCCGTTTTTCAGAACAAGGCAGATCATTCCATGCGTCCAGTCTTCTTACCAACTCTGCACAGTCTTCTCCTCCACTGTCATTAGGCTCACCCGGTGCCCAGAACCTATTTGAGATACAGAGGGGTAAGGACAACACTGATATTTTGGCTTTTTAATTGAATTTCAATCCTAAACTTCCTTAAAATTCTTGAGTCCAAATTCTTCCCATTCATATGTCAGCCAAAGGGGTATGACGGCGTATTAGGGCCACTGTAGGTGGAGAAAAAACTCCTGAGATTAAAAAATTCTGAGATTAAAGTCAGAAAAAAAAAACTTTGGAAAATTGTACTTTAGGCAAGGAACCGCGTAGCTTCATTTTGCAGGATAGGATCAACCAAGTGGAACACTTCAGCCATCTCCACACCACAGACATCCTGAACATGAATGCCAAAAAAACTCGGAATTTCTCAGATTCAAGTCAGAACGATTAAAGTCAGAATTTTTTTAGATTAAAGTCAGAATTCTCAGAAAAAAGTTAGAATTCTGAGATTAAAGTCAGAATTATGTACCTGTAAGGCACCCACTTCAGTGAGAAAGTCACTTTGCGTCATACAGGAGGGGAACCAATTCTGACTTTATTCTCAGAATTCTGACTTTTTTCTGGGAATTCTGACTTTAATTTCAGAATTCTGATTTTAATCTCAGAATTTAAATAAATGTTTCACATGTGGCCCTAATCCTCGTCCCTACTAGCCTCAGAATTACTGAAAGAAAAGGGAAAAAACTAATTCGAGTGGGCAGATTCTGTTGAATGGGCAAATAGTTACATTTTGGGTGTCTAAAGCAGGGCTGTTCCTTTACACTGGCTCATCCAACACATTACACTACATTTATCTCCAGCTGTGTAGAAACACAGAGACACCACCATTCTAAAGTGTCTTCATTTTGGGTCACAGGATGGTCCCATTCTACATCAGTTTCTTACCCGTCGGTCATATTGGATCCATCCACCCACTTCCACACCCCTTCTGTGTGCCAGTCAGACAGACCAAGCCACGTTCGGTCGTGCAAGCCCTTGAGAAATGACTGAGGTTGAAAAATAACACAGAGAAAAGACTTTAGGCAGTCGATGAGGCACACAGACAGTGGCTATGTTTACATGCACAGAGTAACTGCCTATTTTTGTTCCAGTTAGACCTTTGATACAGCCATGTTACTCAACCTGCGATTGAGTAACATGGTTGCCTTGAATAAAATAGTGAACAAAACATTCCCACATACAGATAGAACTGTCACACCTTTCCTGTCCCTCTATGGTAGGCAGGATGTCATGTTGTCAAGATGGTGTCTATCTGTGTGGACACACTCTGGTGAACACAGTTAACTCAAGAACAATACTATAACTCCTTAATACTTTAAGGTACAGAGTTCATATTGTGTTATGTGAAGAACAGTATATTGACATAGAAATATTTGCTAATATGTTATTTGCTTGTGAATTATTGTCCTAATTAGCATAACTGGTTATGTTTAATATATCATTGTGTAGCAGGGATAAAAATACAGTATTAAAATGTGTTTCTATATTCAAAGACAAAAGGTATGTTTTTCTCTAAAACCATATTCTCACCAAAGGTGAAAGGATTTACATAGTCACTGATTTTAAATATCTTGGCGTGATACTGGATCCAAATTTGAACTTTAAGAAACATGTTAAAAAAATGTTTACAATTTAGCTCTGTACTCATTTTGATATTCTATTTTATGGTCTTCATGACTTGCTTTTTTTTTTTTGACAAGCATACATTTGTGATGTACTTTTTTATGTAGTATTGTATTTTGTGTCTTGTGTGTTCTTTTTTGTATAACTTTGTATGTTGTTTTTACGCTGTACTGTTTGTTATTGTGCTGTTTCTTTGCTTTGACCTGCCAAGGGACTACAGATGCGAATTATCTTGCAGCTATAATCTGGTAAAGTGCATCAAATGGTGACATTTATGTTTGAACTGCGCATTGTCCCTTTTAAATAAATAAATAAATAATATAAAACCTGGCATCGTTTAGTAGCGAAGGTCGTGGTCAAGTCATGAGGTCTCGCGCGCTGCAGAATCCTGTCGCTTTGTCACAGGATGGCAGCAGAGATGGTAACGTATGTACGTTAGTTTCATTAGCTCAGCTCCATTTATGCTTATAAAAGTGTTAATAAGTTGTTCTAAACGCAGTTTGTTTGTGGCGAATGATGTCGGAATATATGTGAAACATTTCTCTATGCTGTACTTCTTTTAGCAGAGTTTCTTTTGTTTAATTTGGTCGATATGAAATAGGATTTTGCTAGTTAGAGTAGAATGTTTACACACGCTAATTGGGCATGAAATGGCCAGCTGTGAAACTGACCACACCATACCATGTGCGTTATTCTGTCTAAATTGACAGGATTGAAAAGAAATGGCTGTGTGACCACCTCAAACCCAAGGAGACCTGTGTGGCGTGCGGTTCGTGCCAAGGATATGCAGAGGGCTACAATGGTGATTACGGGATATGAGGAAGCACCTAATGCTGTCTTGATCCTCTGTGCCTGCCATACACAGATGACGTGAGATCACTACACTGGAGCTCAGGTAAAACAAATCAGTGCCTTTTCAGCTGGCCCACTTTTTGGTCAAACTTAAAGAGGACTGAATCTGCTTTGTTTAAAACTGTATAAGCCAGGCATCCTAAGCAGGTTATTTCATATTTCATAATTTATTGTAAGTTCTGAAGTTTACATGCGTCAACGTAAAAAAAAAAAACAGGTTACGAACAGAATATTCTGTAGCCTACATGCAAACGTAGCCACTGTCTCTCTCTCACATCCTCTTTTATAAAGAATATTTCTATGGACTTTCTGCTTTACTGAACAGGATAGAGTGTGACAGACACTGTGGTGGCTTTAACCTGCCTTTAACGTGTGATCGGACTGTAATCTGGTAGTGAAAAACGCATCAAATCCAGGTGTGAATGCACCCAAGATGCACTGACGATCAAATCAGCTAAACGGAGACGCATTTAGCCACAAGCTGTAAATGAAATGCATCTCCAATCCACATATAACCTCTATAGAACATCTAACTTTAATCTTTAGTCTGAATCTTTCCACCCCCTCCCTCACCTGTTCCTTTCTGCTGTTGACGATCACCAGGTCAGCTCCTCTGCTCTGACAGTCCTGCCTGCTCTCGTTCCAGGTTTTACTGTCTGTAGAGGGGAAGTAACAGCTGCCGTCAAACTCTCTCCATTCCTGCAGGCATCTTTGCGTGGTCAGCTCTAGAAAACACAGGTGTGAACGTTTCACGAGGTTTAATATGCATTTAAGTATAATATGACCCAGAGCATTCCAATATAATGCAGATTTGGATTTGAGTTCAGCTGGTTACAATTGCATCCAAACACCCCCAAGAAGCATTTTGTTGATACAGTAAAACATATTTTGGTAACACTTTATAATAACCATCATTAATAAATGGTAAATTGATAGTTAATTAAACTTTAGTTAGGCCTAATAGTTATTCTACTGTTAACAAACAATGAAATGATCATTAATAATGTTTACTAATTATTAGTAATGCTATAATTTATGTTATTTTATCATTCGTTTGTGTAATACAAAATAATTTGTTTATAAATTATATATTGTATCATAGCTTTTTACCCTTTTTACCGTCTCTTATCAGCTATGATACAATATATAATTTAAATTATTTTATATTACACAAACTAATGATAAAATAACATAAATTATAGCATTACTAATAATTAGTAAACATTATTAATGATCATTTCATTGTTTGTTAACAGTAAAATAACTATTAACTAAAGTTTAATTAACTATCAATTTACCATTTATTAATGATGGTAATTATAAAGTGTTACCCATATTTTTTCTATTATTCGTGCCTTTTATCTTCTCTTTCAGCCTTTCGACCTCCTCTTGCAGCTGGTGTCTCTCTTGAGTCACGTTGTTGCATGTGGTCTGTAGCTGGTCTCTGTCTTTCGACTGGCAATGTGAGATAGTCTCTCTCAACTGGTCCCTCTCTTTAGTCAGGTTGTTGTTACTGGTCTGTAACTGGTCTTTCTCTCGGGTAAGGTCATTGTTACTGGTCTGTAACTGGTCTCTCTCTCTGGTCAGGTCGTTGTAACTGGTCTGTAACTGGTCTCTCTCTCTGGTCAGGTCGTTGTTACTGGTCTGTAACTGGTCTTTCTCTCGGGTCAGGTCGTTGTAGCTGGTCTGTAACTGGTCTCTCTCTCTGGTCAGGTCGTTGTAACTGGTCTGTAACTGGTCTCTCTCTCTGGTCAGGTTGTTGTTACTGGTCTGTAACTGGTCTTTCTCTCGGGTAAGGTCGTTGTTACTGGTCTGTAACTGGTCTTTCTCTCGGGTCAGGTCGTTGTAGCTGGTCTGTAACTGGTCTCTCTCTCTGGTCAGGTCGTTGTAGCTGGTCTGTAACTGGTCTCTCTCTCTGGTCAGGTCGTTGTAGCTGGTCTGTAACTGGTCTCTCTCTCTGGTCAGGTTGTGGTATTGTTTCTCTCTCTCTTGGGTCATAGCACTGTAACTTATTTGTTGGTTTCCCTCTCCTCGGGAACCTGCAAAATGACAAATGCATAATGTATTATACACCATTTAGTAAAGCACATCCTAGTATTGATGGCACCACTAAGAGATCTGGACAAGTTATTGAAAAAGTACTGTCCAACTCACAGCGTGCTGCCAGGCCTATGATTACAGCCAGTAGGAGAAGACACAGCAGGCCCAGACACACTGCAGCAGCTCTTAGAGGTCTCTCTCTAAACAGATACCCTAAACCATGAAAGTCAACAAAAACAAACCAAAGCATACTTACAGTAGGCAGTATAACCCCTCATATGAAAATTCTGTATATGTCTCCATTTGTGTTTGTGTGTTTAGCAATGCAGATATTTATACCTGAAAGTTGCTCAGCTCTTGTCGGCCTGTATTCTTTAAAACTGTCATCAATATCCATGGACATCATTGGCGAATTGATCAGCCTCTTAGCCATCACTGCTTGTTGGATCACCTTGAAATGTGAATCCTAATTCAAAAACCTGTGTAACAAATAGTTTAGAGAATGATGTGAAGAAATCCAAGCAGCGGGCAAGAGGTTGGCTCTGGTGAGGCTGCCCCACCCAAAAACCAGCTGAAAGTCCCACATCGTATTTTTATTATCAACACACTGATCCTGAACTTTTGGTTCTTATAAAAGCTTTTATTTTAGTGGCTATTGCATAGTAAAATAATTTAAAATGCTCTGTATTTTTTTTTACCTTTTTTAGATAATAAAATAAATAAAGAAGCCTTACCTAAAGCCCCGAGAGCCAAAAATGAATAGGGACGGTGAATCCAGGAATTAGCTTGAGATATGCATACACAATGAAACATACAGGGGCAATCAGTGTCACTTTCTGTTGCTGTATCCAACAACGTCATGAGTCATAGAGAAAGTGGGTGTCATTGTCTGTCAGTTCATCTCAGTGTTCTCAGCTTAAGTGAAGTAAAGGGAGTTTAGCAGTCTTAAAGTGGCATGATTTCTCCAGAGTTCAACAAGTGCACAAAACACTCATTTCATTCATCACAACCTGAGGATGGGCAGCAGTTCGTTTCATTTTTGCTATATCTTTATTTAGATCTCATATTTATTTTTCAGTCTCATGGGATCAAAGACTATGAGATTATCTGCTGTTGATGAACACTCTTGTTGGATACACCACTGCTCTTCTCACACTCCTGTTCCCCTTTTTTGGGCCACTTCCTTGTCCTGCCTCTAAAGCATCTGGAATCTGCTTGCTTGATGTACAGTATATGAGGTCAAATGTATGAACTGAAATAAACCCGCCTGTTGCAAAAACATTGCTGTCGCACAAACAAAGGCGTCAGGGAGCAGTGCTTCAGTGCCCCAGAATTGCTTGTTGGTAGGGTATAAAGACCCGAAGCAGCATTTAGAACATGACACTAAAACCTCCATTTAAGCCATTCCTGTAGCTGAAATCCTTAAGCCATGGGATGACAGATTTTTTTTTATATAGTTATTTTTCATGGATATCAAGCCTTTTTAAGCAACGATAACACTGAACAAACTAAATAATAAATGAATGAACAGTTTGTGAATAACAAGTCACATGGCATGGGCATCAGATACTGTCACATGTCAGAGGACATCGCCATGGTTGCAAAATCAGCATATGATGACTATCTTAGGAGAAAAAATGGGAAAGCATTCACCTTGGTCAGTAAAGAACAGCTCCTGTGATATTTTCCATAGGTGTTATGGTTGAGCTGGTTGCACTTTCATCATTTATTTTTTAGATGTTTGATATAGGTTGGGGAACATGACTGCCCAAGAAATCAGCAACCATTTCAGGCAATTCTAAAACAAGTATTTAAGAGAAGGGCTCAAATTCAGGCAACAAGACAAAAAGTAAAGAATGAAAAAACAGAAAACTTTTTTTCGTTCATTAGTTCGCTTCTGTTGGCCATTAGCTTGCTAATGACCTAGTTACTCAAAAAAAACAAAAACTGTACAACTCATGTTCTAAGCACTAAGACCTCTTCGTCATCCCTGTAAAATTGAACAATTATTTATTGGAAGTATTATGAATTAAGTTTCAGGAGAAGAGGCCACATCACAACTCTTAGAGCTGTGAGCTTCTTAAATTAGAAGACAGTTGCAAAAATTTTTTATCCAAATGAGATCAGTAAATTAGAGCAGTGAAGCGATCACTGCAAGAAATAATCTATGGTTTCATTCACAGCACAGCAAACACATTCAAACAGCATTCCTGACTACAACTAAACCCTGCCTGCTCTAAATGTCACTGTCTGAAAGAACTTCTCACAAAGGAAAAGTTTATTTGAATCACAAGGTAAGTCGTTCCAGCCTTTCAGCCCAGGGTAGTATTCCACACAGTCTTCATCTTGACCATTAGGCTCGTTGTTTGCCCAGAACCTATGAAATAGAGTGTCACAGTCAGCTTGTAAGACCTCATCACAAATCAAGTTTTCCAGTCTGCATCCAGGTCACCAATACTGGTAGTGCAGGAAGAAACGGCTGTCCTTCATATTGAGACTATTACCATTGCTAACATATAAAAACTATTATGAAATGATTATACTATTGCTGAGGCATTGGTATTTTTAAAATCTTTCTGGAAATAGTGAAATCTCTTACTCTGGTAAGGTCAGTGTGGTGCCATCTACCCAAGTCCAGGAGTTTTTTTTCTCAGTCAGACCAATCCAAACTCTTTTGTTGAAACGTTGGACAAAGTTCTGCATTTGAAATCAAGAGGCATTCTATTAAATCCAAAATAACTGACAAAACGTATCCCCACTTGCTCATGTCAATGATGAATTTCTGTTTACAGAGGATGAAGACAGACTTGGTTTCAGGCATGAATGATTATGTGGGTACAGACCTTGATTATTTGAGCTATGATTCCCCTCCCAATCACCTGTTTATCTGTGCTGTTGATGATCACCAGGTCCGCTTCTCTACTCTGACAGTCCTGTCTGCTCTGGTCCCAGTTCTTCTCCTCAGTGGATATGTAGTAACAACTGCAGCCAAATCTTTGCCAGCCTTCAGGACAACCTATTATTTGTTCTATAACACACCATGACATCTCTCAATAAGACATAAATAGAGCAAAACAGTAGTCCGACACACAGTGCACAAATAAATAAATAAAAAAAATCAAAATTGATTTTTGAAATAACTGCTTTTTAAACACAGGCCCTTACTCACTTTGACATAATAGTTGATCAATCCTGCTCAATCAATTTTTTGCTTCACTATCAGGGGAATCATATTCACAAGGCATTTGAATTGATGAAGAGTTTCATTCCAAAATGAGCCAACATTTGAAAAATGTGACACCTACTCTGACAGAATGATGGCATGAAAGCAAAATCTGCTATTGACTCAACTGTTAATGTTGAAACTTTTGCCTTGAGCCTTTTACTTGAAAACAAGTGACATTTTAGAGGATGTAATGATTTGTGTTTTTTAAATATTGCGCAATCAGGTTTCCAAAACAGATATGCAGCAATTTTTTTCCTAAATCATATTAATTAGGCCTACACTGAAACTATTAATAACTTGATAATCATCATGGACACTGACCCATAAGTTTGTCCAGAAGACTCGTTCCGTTTTCCATCAGCATGAGGTGGTTGCAAACTTTATTTACAAAACTCTTGTGATTGGTCAGTAACTGGCCTCTCTCTTCAGTCAGGTTGTGGCTGATCATCTTACATTGGTCTCTTTCTTCAGTGACATTGTTGTAACTGTTGTTCAGGTTCTCTCTCTCTGTGGTAAGGCTGTTATAGTTAGCCAATAGCTGGTTTCTCTTCACATCCCACTTGGTTTTGTCTTTAAAGCCTGTTATCCGTGGATAAACAAATATTGTGACAAATTATTTATTTTAGTTGTCATTAGCTGTAATGTTCATAAATCTAACACAGATGCCTTTTATAAAGCAGGAAGACACATTACATAAGGTGCAGATTTACAGATTCTGATTGCTGTTCTCAAGCAATATATAACAGTCAGTCATCACTGGATGAAATGAGGAAAACGTACGTTGGACCACCAGACCAATGATCCCAGCCAGTAGGAGAAGACACAGCAGACCCAGACACACTGCAGCAGCTCTGCAGGATCTCTTCTTTTCTGATCTTATGTTGTCTGTGAAAACATAGCATCTACCTCAACATACTGTACAGTGCTGAAAGAAACAGTGTAAAGACTGTGTACCAATATAAATGTATTATAGTAACAACAAGGTAATTTGAAGGTCTTGTCCAGTAATGGTGAGATGTTGTTTCTCTAAAGTTAAGTTCTCTTTGTAAGTAATGGCAAAAAAACTTCACAGAAATCTTAGCAAAGATATGGAAATAACAAGGTGCATATCATTCTGTTCATTCCAGCCTATTGAGACAGCTGTCCACACATGTGCTCATCTACATATGACATATAAAATACCTAAAATAATACAAATTATGGATCATCAAATATCTAACTCCTTAAGAAAAGTTTAAGGAGACACATTTTTCAGTTCATGGCGTGCTATATTGTAGCTTATCCAGAAACAAAATATTGCACATGGACAATGAAATTAAGTCAACAACATAACTTAACATATTTGAATCTTGGATCCTGCTGCTGACTCTCAGCCAAACATCTGTTTTGCAACAGGATATTTAAATGCAGAAGGAAGTAACTGCAACTTTTCCCCGTCACTTTGCTATTCCGTTTTGGTGGCAGTTGCCTGTAATATATGTACAATTTTTGAGCACTATATTCTTTGGTAATGTCGTTCTAGCAATTAATTACTGTAGCTTACACGGCTTAATTTTATATTGCTGCAATAAACTAATATTTACAACAACACAGTAACACTTTACCAGTAGATGTTCCTTACCTTAACCCTAAACCTAAACCTAACCCTAAACCTGACCCTCTCTCTGCTATGGTGTTGTAAAGTTCAGCCACATTTGCCAGTTCCACCCCTGACTAAAGGCCTCTGCACCTCTTTTGGATTACCGTTTGTGGACAATTTTAGCACATTCCTGACCCGGACAAACCTTTCAGCTCTGTTTTTAGCATTCCTCGAATCATCAACAATAGGCCTTCAAAGCAAAACTGCAATGCATTTAACAGGAAATGTCATAATACCAAGAACTTAATTCACATTTCTCTCAAACCGATTTCTCTTTCTGCCCGCACTCCACTTCATGGCAATTTTGGTTTACTGCATGTTAGATCTCTGTCTAACAAATCTTTTATTTGCCACGATTTCATTGTTTCAAATAAGCTAGACCTCTTTTGTGATCAGAGTCACGCCTGAATCAAAACGATGCTGTCCCACTACACAAAGCCACCCGATGCTAACTGGAGACGGTGGGGGAATAGCAGTAACTTACAGCAACAGCCAGTCACATTACTTTTAACAACTTCTCACCCTTTGAACATATTAGTCTCCTAATTCAGGGACATTTATCAGTATAGTATTCTTCTCTGGTTGAAGCTTCATCTGAGAAATGTGAGTTTTTGTCCTTTTTTTAAAATAAGGCTAAGAGAGTATTAGGAATCAGATTATTCTTCCTAACCAAGAACTGTCCACCTTTTTTGTAAACTGTTTTGAACAAATCTCAATATACAGAGACGGTTTCCCATATGTAGTCCACTACATGTGTGCTTGATGTTATTCTATGCTTTGACGTTTCATAAAGAGGTCTTTGTCATAGTTGGTCCATGCTTCCTTTCATCAGCAATCGTTCATTGGCCTCTGGTATTTTTCCCTCTTGTTCAAGCATGCTGTAGTCCAACCACTCCTCAAAAAACCTTGTCTAGATCCCTCTGTCCCGAATAACTATAGACCCATGTCAAAGCTGCTGTTTTTATCGTTTTTTAATTTTTTTTTATTTTTTTAAATTTTATTCTATTCTATTTTCATTCTATTTCAGTCTACTCTCAGTTTATCGTATTTGACTGACAATATCAATTTTGAGATGTTTCAATCTAGCTTTAAATCACTTCGCAGTACAGAGACTGCAGTTTCAAAGTGGCAAACAATCTATAATTAACAGCAGACATGGGTAATTGTGTGGTCCTAGTTCTTCTGGATCTCAGTGCAGCTTTTGACACCGTAGACTACAGTATTTTACTAGGCTGTCCATGAAATTGTGTCGTTGTCACTGGGTCTGCGCTGGACTGGTTTAGATTTTATCTGTCATATCAAACCTTCTCCATTAGTTTAAGTAGTTTCTCTTCCTCTTGTGCAAAGGTTACTTGTGGTGGGCCCCAAGTTCAATTTGGGGTCCACTTCTCTTTAGTTTGTATATGCTTCCCCTCAATTGTTAATCCAGAAATATGATGTCTCTTGCCATTGAAATACTGATGGCACACAGTTGAATCTGTCTGTGAAACCATATGGCATTGCCAGCATTGTAGCCTATCTCTCAGTCAGTGCCTCACTAATATCAGGTGCTGGATGTCTGCTTCAGAAGGACCTGGGCGATCTATCCTCATATTTAAAACCTTATGGTAGAAACCTTGAGGATTTTTTGACTCTAACTTATGTTTTTAGACGTAAGTGAGCAGTCTAACACAGTCATGTTTTTTTCCATTGAGAAATATCCCCAAAGTTAAATCATTTTTACCCACTAAGGACCTACAAATGCTAATTCATGCTTAGATTTCTTGTATGATCCATAAAGCTCTCTGATGTTTGCAGTTGCTTCAGAAAGCAGCTGCCAGGCTTCCTATAAAAATTTTAAATTAATTTCTTCAAGCACATGCCTGCGGCGAGCCACCCATCCTCAGTAGGGCAAGACCATCATCATCAGCATTGGTGGCCGACCCGTTCTCATTCCCAACTCCAACTCATCCTATGTTGACTCTGTCAAATCCCTTGGCGTCACCATAACGACGCAAAAGGTACCCTTTCGCTGTTGCGTCCATTTTTCCCTGAGCAGACGCACTGGAACGCATCTAGATCGGAAGTCGGCAATACCAACTCGGAACTATCGACTTCCGACTTACAATGGATTGCAGCACTACACAGGATTCTGTCTTAAAGCAATATTCCACTTAATTTTAACATGGGGGTTATTCAGCACTTGACCGCCATGAAAATCAGACTATAAACTAATCACCAAGATCGGATGCAGCTGGCCGAGTTTGTAGTGTTTGGATTTTTACTTCCCATTCATTTGAATGAGCCATGAAAATAGACTGAAAACTGACATTTAACACGTTGGTGAACAGATTCAACAACAGATCCTGCTACTGATTTTCAATTGACGTTTGGTCATATTTTTTAGAATGGCATTTTACCAAATATTATTTTTATTGATAGACAAGAACACAGCGGAGGGATACATGCCTCTGCTATGTTCTCGTAGCGGAGTAACAGTATATGTTCCCAAAGTTTCCATAGATTCCAATGTTTACCTCAAATTTCCCCCAAACAGGTAAGATTCCAGATTTTGAAAAAGCTCTACGCCTACAAAGTTGTGTTTCTTCCACTGATTCTATCTTATCTGCATTAACCACAGGTAATGTCCAATGAGCATCTGTCTGTCTCTGTGGGTGCCTCAAACAAATGGTTTTATATGTAATGTATTTTATATTTATCAAAAATATCGTAGTTATTATAAAAGTGCCTTAACTTAATTAAAAAAAACAAACCTTTTCATAGATTATTTTCATAGATATAGGCTACGGGTGTGGACAAGTTGCACTGCAAAATGTGAATATAATACAAAGTACTTGGAAGAACTTTCACAAACAGATGATTAACCTACCACCTTTCCTTTTTACAAAAATAATCTGAGGCCCATCTATTGTATGAGATAGTATGTGGAGTACCTGGGTGTCGGTCTTCTGCAGTGTCCTGTACTGCTGGTGGTGTAGTTCCTTGCATCTGTAGGTTGTCATATAATGCCAGGCTGTCTGCGCTGACATAGATGTCCACTATCCTCTCCTCCATCTCATCTCGATCAACCTTGGCCTTCTTGGTCAGGTCTGGCTTGGCGTACAGGTCTTCAGACATCGCTGTTGATTTACTGTCCCTTGTGTTTACCTCAAGAGATGTTTTACTTGATCTGACTAAAATTAACCAAACCTGACCTAACTATACTCCACCATACAGTGGACTCCACTAGACTCTAAGCTACTCACTATCTTTCAGTTTTTGCTTATATTTGAATGTTGGAATAGCCTGGTTTGGTACCTCTGATGTATATAACCAAATGAGTGTCTGTACAAAATGCAAACTAGTTTGGGTTTGCAGCACAGAAAAAGGGAAGTATAGTAAAACAAGAGGAACCAAACAGTAATTATGCATCTTTCCCTGTCATCTTTTCATCTGATTGCGGGTATTTTTCACATGTACTGTATAAGTATTTTTACAGTGTAAAAACATAATTGTTACCCAGAACCACATTCACAACTTTTCTGTTCGTGTGGTAGAACCATTTAAACATTTGTGTGATTTATCATATCTAGAATATGAGATACAGTAGTAGATTGCATTTGGTGAACTCAACCAGGGTGTGGACACGATTAACCACATTTAACCACAATTTCCCCCTAAGCTGACTTGCTTCGGTAAGTGATCTTACCGAAACACAAACTGACACCGCAGAATAAAATCACCAAACAAACGCAAAGTAATGATTATACAGTAATAACTGTACAGGGGATGAGCAGCATGTTGTTATAACAGCTCCAACTCACAGGACTACCTGGTGGAGGGGAAGGAGGGGAGGGATGGAAGGACAGGAAGCAGGGCAGGAAGGAAACATTGCTCAAGTATTCTGACTATACTCATGTACAACGAGTGTTTTAAGGACAAGAACCATCACTTGATCTCACATTGTACCTCAAACTGGTTTTGGACTACAGCTAAAATAGGAATTGCCTCTAGAGATATTTGAACATGCCATTGATATCAATAACTAAATGTACTTTAAATTGAAAACAAAATTTGAACTGAAAATCATGCAGAGATCAGCCAGATCCATCATACTTTGGACCCCATTGGGAGGCCTCTCCAATACTGAATAGTGCTACTGCCGCTATAATACAACACTACACAGTTTAGGAAGCTAGTTTTAGCCAGTTACAGGGAGGGGCCGCCATATACAAATTTTGTGCACCGGTTTCATTGTTGACCTAAGTGCAACACTGACAACAATGCATACCCAGTGGAAAGTTAAAAGTAGGTGCTAACCAAAAACGTTACTTAAACATATTTGCACTCTGAAAGTACAGATTTGTTTTTTCAAACATCTAGGCTATTGCAGTAACAATATTCCTGTATTTTTTTTTAACATAACATTGATAAGTAAACACTGAGGTTAGCACAAACACTCAGGCCTTTGTTGAAATAAATAAAAGAAAACAATATCAAAGCTTATTCTATTGAAAATGGTTATACGTGGCACTCTTCTCAACTACCAAAGAATTGCCAAAGGGTCCTCTCGGCCAAAAATCGTTCTTGGCTGCAAAAAGTTAGTTAGAACCCTTTTCCCCCAGAAAACTAATTTTAAGAACTCCTTCCGTCTAAAAAGGATTTTTCACATAATACATAATTCTGCACAGTCAGACTATGTTGTCATTGAACTTTTATTTATTACTTCGTATCATGGTTGTATCGAATCGCGAACCCCATATCATGTATGGAATCGTACCGTGAGATAAGCATATCGTCCCATCCTTAATATGTACATATTTTTTTGTAATTCTAATTGTCTTTAAATTAGGCTAGTGTACAGATACACCTTTATAATAACTGACTTTTTTTGTATACATAGGAAAAACATGAATACTAATTCTACCATTCTACCGCTATGTGCTTGACACACCTACCAAATTGGCGTTGCGAGTTTGTTGTGCTGTCACCATGGTAACTCCCTCTAAGGATCATGGGTACTGTAGTGTTTGGTGCCGCTTTAAACACGTAAGCGACAGAAAAAACACGATTTGACACTAATGAGGTTGAAACATTTATAACCGAGGATCATTACAGCAACCTTTACTATCGTTTTCTGATGTCGGAGATTGAAGGGGTTCACTGTTGTGTAATATGGCAGCTATCGCTAAAGTTAAAAATCCCAACGAGTCTGGCGGCTGGTCCAAAACTTTTCCGGAACCGAATGTTTCAACTCTATGTACCAATTCAAGTAATCACACGTACACCATGCACACGTTGTACACCGTGGCATGGCTGAATGCAGTGGGGATTGGCTATATACAGTATGTGATGATATTGTCAAACTCTAGTCGCAAGGACACATTCCCATCATAAACTATTTTTTTGAGAAAGTCTCATTGTTTGTTGTCTTCCTCTATTAACTTCCCTTTGCAAGTTCCCTTTCCATTATGATACACAACAGAAAATTTTAATTCATCTGCGCTATGTAAAACACAGATTGCACTCCTTCCATTACTGTGGTGCTGACCTGAGACTAGAGCAGAGAATAGACTGGCGTGTTGATCCTCTAATTAATATCTCTTGACTGGAGCAGACAGCAGAGGAGTTTGACACAGTTAAGATTGTAGAAATGTCTGATTGTACAATGTATGCCAATGAAAGTGTGGTGTCAGGGAGGCAGAAGGTGGATTTCAGTAAACCTGATGATGTCATTGGTTTGCCTGACTCAGGAAAGAAAGTTCGGAGTGCCGCAGCAAAAAAGAAAAAAGTGTGAAAAGATGTGAAATCTTTGGGTACTTATTATTATTATTATTGTTGTGATATATTTTCCTGTCCCTTTTATTCCAGATCACATTGTAACTTTTTAATAAAAATGCTATGCAAATGCATAACACTTATAATAATCAATTTTACAATGTGTTGTACAATTAAAGGAAGAAAGCAGACTTAAGTAATAAATAAATAATAAGTTATAGTTAAGAGAAGACTGTTGCAGACTCCATGAAAGCCCATATCTCATAAAATCCCATTCAGCATAATCCAGAGACCATATTGGACTCCCCCAAAAAATAAATTAACAGTAACACTACAGCATAATGAGAGCTTAAACAATTCATCAGTTAAATGCATATTTAGTTAAATGAATTTTCCGTTTTGGAGCCCTGACCACACATACCACACGTATGTCTTTACATAGGGAGTTGAAATCTATGTAATATAAACGGAAGCCAGGCCATTTATTGCTTAAATAGTAATCAATAAAATGTAAAAATTATAAATTCAACAAGAAGCCAATGTAAAGAGTTATCTATCCTCTTTGTTCTGTAGTTAAATCTGCACTAAGCAATTTCAGACTCTATAACCAATCTTGAAACTAACGGGCTATGTGGAGATTTCCGTGACATGTAATGATATAAACAAATATCCACGTGGGCAAGCTGTGTTGCTGTTTTCACCTCTAGTTTGTTGTCAAAACTTCAAACGACCGGGGCACCCCAGTGGCTCACTGAGTAGAGCGCGTACTATAAGGTTCTGTCCTTCCTGTAGCAACCACGGTTCGAATCCAGCCTGCGGTCATTTGCTGCATGTCCTCCCCTCTCTCTCCCATACCTTCCTGTCTCTCTCTCTCGCTATATATATATCTGTCAATCAAGCATAACAATGCAAAAAAACCAACTTGTACCGACCACTAGCTTTTCTTTTTTTAAAACTAGCTTGTCTCCTCCCTCGCTGTTTAACAGCGGAGCTCTCCCCCTCCCATCCCTGAAAAACATTCTCGTAATGACGGAGTTGATGAAGCGAGTGAGTAAACTTGTTCAACTAATAAACTTGCTACCTGCCTTTTCACTTGTCATTGTGGGACATGTAACCTTCAGCAGGAGAAAAATCTGGCAAAGAGAGACTGGTAACCTGCAACTCTTCTCTGTAGGTAAGTTTAACTTAGCTATTAGCCTTTATGCATGGACCTTCGCTAGGTTTGTCCTTTGGAGCCGCCGTAGTCCAGCAGCTTTGCTGTGGTTAGGGTTAGGTTAGGGTTTCTGTCACCCTCTAGTGGCCGGAAAATCTCTCAGTACAGCTTTAAAAGACCTGGGGCCTCATTTATAAAACGGTTCGTGGATTCCACACTCAAAGGTTACGTGCGCACAAAAGAGGAAAAGTACATACGTACAAAAATAATCAGATTTATAAAACCTGCATGCAATTTCCTTTATAAATCACAATCAACTTGAAATGTTGCGTACGTGCACGAGCCTCGTATCCCGCCCCGTTACCTCCCACAATTAACCATAAATGGTCAATGAAATGCCCACCATGAATATTGATATGCAATTGTTTGTGAGGGAAAATGGATAGTTCAGACCGAAAAACAAAAAAGAGAAAGTTCACTGAGTGTGAAATAGAGACGCTTGTTGTGGAGGTTGAGGCCAGACAGGCTATATTGTTTCGTGGGCATAGTTCTGGCATGACCAATAAAAGGAAATCTATTGAGTGGCAGCGTGTTACAGCAGCAGTGAACGCTGCCAGCTCAGAGAACAGAACCATCCCAGAAAAAAAAAAAAAGGTCAGACATAAAAGTCGACGCGAAGAAACGCATTGCTGCGCACCGCCGGAGCCTAGGTGCCACTGGTGGGGGTCAGGGGACACCGGAACTCACTCCCATTGACGAGCGTCCGACCTCTATGAGACAAGACAGCCTCGTCAGTGGTGTTGTTCCTGAGCGGGAGGGAGAGACAGACTTGGCACTGGATGAAGCCTCTGCGGGTGACTGAGGTAAATATAGGCCATTCCTTTCTTGCGTGTAAAGAGTGCACCAAACTACACACTTCAGAGGCTACTTGTCATTTCAAATATTGCTTCTGAAATCAACAAACCATACTGCAGACAATAATGACGTTTTTATTTTCAGTTTCAGGGCATGTGGTACAGGGTGCAACCGGTGGTGAAGAGGTGCCCGAGGATGACGGTGCTCCTGGCCAGAACATATCCCGTGCGCCCCGTGCCTCCAGCTGTGGTCGTGTCCTGACTGATGCTGTCCTACAGACTCAAATGGACATGATTCAAGCAATTGATAATGTAACAACTGAACTTAGAGACATTAAGGCCATTTTGGCTGATATCTCTATGAGCTTGGAAGAACTTGTAAAAAAATAAAGGCATGAACTTGCAAGAATGTTTGGCAGCTTACCTTTTTTTTCCACAGACGACGCATGACATCCACACGCAGCTGCATTGCGGCAGCATTGGGTAGGTGGTCTGGGTGTGGATCTGGGTCAGGTTCTTCGGGCCTAATGTCTGGGGGCAAAGGGAGGCCATTCCGCTGTGCCATATTGTGCAGCACAGCACATGCTCACACAATATGGCACACCTTCACAGGGTGGTAGAGCAGCATGCCACCTGTGGAATCCAGGCATCTCCATCGGCCTATAAGCATGCCGATTGTGCGTTCCACAACGGACCACGCCTGAGAGTGACGGTCGTTAAAATGTCTCTACTCGGCACTCGTGGGTTGAGGAATGGGGTGAGGAGCCAGCGCTTTAAGGGACCGTACCGTTATCGGTTACGGAGTGCATGGTTAAGTCAGTTAACAAGATTGAAGCACAGTTTCTCTACATATTTACTCACCAAGGAGCCAACCATTACGCACATCTCCAGCCTCAAGCCTGTTCCCTACACTGCTGTGTCTAAGAATAAACGAATCATGGGTTGAGCCAGGCCATCGAGCGACTACATTTGTCAGTGTCATATTTGCATCACACACAACTTGGACGTTAATAGAATGAACATGCTTCCGGTTTACAAAGGCAAATTTATTCTCAGATGGTGCCCTTATTGCAATATGAGTGCAGTCAATTGCGCCGATTACATTTGGGCTGCAAATTGCGCTTTGGCCTGTTCACCCACAGTGTATGGAAACCTAATGTACTGCCGTGTCATTTTAACTATGCCATCAAAAACGTCTGGCATTATGTGGCTGTGATATCCCCGACCTGTCCGCCAACTCTCTCTCTGGAATGTCCCGGTTGCCAAAAAACCAAGAGTGGTCAACACCTGTAAAGGGGCCGGTATAGAGTGGTTTCTCTGGGTCGGTCTCTCTAAAGCTGGCATCCAATTCAGTACAAAGTTCCAAGAGAACGACTCTTGGTAAGCGAAATCGGCTCATGAGCCGGTCCCTGAACACCCAATCCATTCTAACGCTGCCATTTGCATAATCCTCCAATAGTGCCAAAGCAGCCATTTTTATAAATCCAAAAATATGCGTGAAAAGTGGCGCATGCACTTTTCAGGCCGGTTTTGTGCGCACGCAATGTTTTATAAATGAGGCCCCTGATCTTATATGTTCTGAACTACTTGCAGACAAGAAAGAGCTTCACAACTGAGGAAAAAAATACACAGATTAATGAATTAAATCAATTAATGAAATTGGATCAAGATTGGATCAGATTTAGAGTAGTGATGCATTTGACGGGGACACATCAGGGACCACAATGGTACTGAGCAAAGCCACTGACTTTGAGTGTTGTCTTCTTTTGGTGCCATTGACCAGGATTCTCACAATGACAGGTGTGTTGTCAAAATACCTTCAGAGTGATGAGCTTGACCTCAACATCCAGAGTCTGTGTGCTTCTCAAACACACAAAGCCATCAAAAGAGAAGATCACCCACATTCGACAGCTGTGTGGATATTACAAAAACAAAACAAAAAAAAAATCACAAAAAAGAACATTATGGTAAGCCAGGGAGTTTTATTGCACCTTTGTAGATGATTTCTGGGGAAATTATCTGTTGGCTGTTCATGGATACATTGGATACAGTAGTGAGTGATTCCTCATTTTCCCTAAACCACTAAGGGATAAATTCACAAAGAATGAATAGTGACCAATGATTACGTCACTTTTGGCACTTAAATTGCAAATCTGTGCTGTCTTAATGTCCAATTCACTATAGATGTCACAACCTCAGCCAGCTCCAGGTCCACCCCATAATCCTTTCTCTCATTTCCCTTTGCCCCTCTTCTGTTTGTCTTGTGTGTGTTGTGTTCTGTTCAAGGCCTTGTCATTCCAGTCTCATCCACCAGGTTCCCCTGTGTCTCCTGCCATTACACACCTGTCTTCTATCTGCAATCATCCCTGCCTTCCTGCCCTGCACCAGCTGCCACTCATCTCTCATTAGCTCAGTACCATACTTACCAGTCTCTTTCCTAGTTTAGTTTGCCAGATTGTCCTAGTATCTCCTAGTTCGTTCCTGCCTTGCCTTGCCTTCCAGTTTGTTCTGTTTACTCGGTTCTGACTCTGCCAGTGTTTTTGTATTCTGATTCTCTGCTTGCCATTCTGGTAGTGATGGTGAGATGAAGCTTCATGAAGCTTTCCAGCAAATTTTTTCACTAAAGGGTTCAAACATCTGCTGGTCAAAGAGTGTAAAACAGGCAAATATATTACAGATGATGTCATTGTCATCACCAGTAAAGGCATGTGAATTAAACTACTGTCAACAATGTCAATAAATAAAGTAATCCATTTATATTATATAGTGTTTTTTCTTTGTTTGGAGATTATTTCTCCTGCCTTTGAAACCACGCTTTCACATGGTACAGATGAGGCTGGGGTACACAAAACCCCATTGCCAGCTTGTAGAGACAAGGGTAAATTAATTTCTGTCTCTCCCAGTATTCAAGTAGGTCCTCCAGTCGTCAATATTTGGTTCCATCAGGTATCACTGGACTTCCACAGTGGCGTCAGTTGTCACATTCTGTGTTTTCCTGGACTGCATTACACTGTTGTCCAGATGACGCCACAGTTTGTTACCTGAGAAGTGTA
>NW_027280567.1:0-30000 GCF_046629955.1 Centroberyx affinis
AACACTATCAAGCTACATCATTTCCTCTGTTCTGAACACTATCAAACTACATCACTTCCTCTATACTGAACACTATCAAACTACATCACTTCCTCTATACTGAACACTATCAAACTACATCACTTGCCCTATACTGAACACTATCAAACGACATCACTTCCTCTGTACTGAACACTATCAAACGACATCACTTCCTCTGTACTGAACACTATCAAACTACATCACTTCCTCTGTACTGCAAACTATCAAACTACATCACTTCCTCTGTACTGAACACTATCAAACTACATCACTTCCTCTATTCTGAACACTATCGAACTACATCACTATTCTATACTGAACGCTATCAAACTACATCACTTCCTCTGTACTGAACACTATCAAACTACATCACTTCCTCTGTTCTGAACACTATCAAACTACATCACTGTTCTATACTGAACACTATCAAACTACATCACTGTTTTATACTGAACACTATCAAACTACATCACTTCCTCTGTACTGAACACTATCAAACTACATCACTGTTCTATACTGAACACTATCAAACTACATCACTGTTCTATACTGAACACTATCAAACTACATCACTGTTCTATACTGAACACTATCAAACTACATCACTTCCTCTGTACTGAACACTATAAAACTACATCACTATTCTATACTGAACGCTATCAAACTACATCACTTCCTCTGTACTGAACACTATCAAACTACATCACTGTTTTATACTGAACACTATCAAACTACATCACTTCCTCTGTTCTGAACACTATCAAACTACATCACTGTTCTATACTGAACACTATCAAACTACATCACTGTTCTATACTGAACACTATCAAACTACATCACTTCCTCTGTACTGAACACTATCAAACTACATCACTGTTCTATACTGAACACTATCAAACTACATCACTTCCTCTGTACTGAACACTATCAAACTACATCACTGTTCTATACTGAACACTATCAAACTACATCACTGTTCTATACTGAACACTATCAAACTACATCACTGTTCTATACTGAACACTATCAAACTACATCACTTCCTCTGTACTGAACACTATAAAACTACATCACTATTCTATACTGAACACTATCAAACTACATCACTTCCTCTGTACTGAACACTATCAAACTACATCACTGTTTTATACTGAACACTATCAAACTACATCACTTCCTCTGTTCTGAACACTATCAAACTACATCACTGTTCTATACTGAACACTATCAAACTACATCACTTCCTCTGTTCTGAACACTATCAAACTACATCACTGTTCTATACTGAACACTATCAAACTACATCACTTCCTCTGTACTGAACACTATCAAACTACATCACTATTCTATACTGAACACTATCAAACTACATCACTTCCTCTGTACTGAACACTATCAAACTACATCACTTCCTCTGTTCTGAACACTATCAAACTATATCAGTTTTATACTGAACACTATCAAACTACATCACTTCCTCTGTACTGAACACTATCAAACTACATCACTTCCTTTATACTGAACACTATCAAACTACATCACTCTATTGTGTTTTTCTTCCTTGAATGTAAAGTTGCCATGGCTGTTTAAACCTGTTAAAACCCATGTATAGAACTCCAGTGAGAAGCTAAGCGCTGCTGGCAGATGTTGGTGTTGGTGTCTGTGTCTGTGTCTGTGTTGGTGTCTGTGTTGGTGTCTGTGTTGGTGTTGGTGTCTGTGTCTGTGTTGGTGTGTCAGGCTGTTACCTGTCAGGCTCTGCAGGCCGGAGCGATGGCAGTCTGAAGCTGGTGTTTCTGTCCAGTTTGGTCTGACTCTTCGTCCGCTTGATGGAGCCTTTCAGACGCTTGCTGAAAAACCCCTGAGAGGGAAGACAGGGAGAGACGGACAGTGAGACACAGCGCCTAGATCACCAACATCACAAGTAAACAACAGTCAGGAGGTCAAGGGTCAGAGGTCACAGCACAGTAGATGGAGCAAATACTCCTGTGACCCCAGAATGATCATGGTGTTAGAGAAGAGAAGGGAAAGACAGAAGAGCTGAGGAGAAAACACAAAAACTAGTCTGGACCAAAGTGTTTTACAAAACAGGCGGTGAGAGGCTGAAGGTGCCAAGTCTGTCATTATTTATTAGTCAAATGCATTTCCATCACTATTTATCACATCATTTCTTTATCAACAAAAAAAAAATGCACTGCCTCCAAAACTCAAGGCACATCCTGACACCGAGCCGTTCAAAATAACTGATGAAAGGCAGGTACTGAGAACGGGTCAAACACACAATGTAATTATAGACTACATTTCTTGTGTTTTAGTTGAATGACCGTTGCTTAATGCGCGTCTAAAAATAGGCAACAACACAATGTTTTCTTTTTCTGAAGAATTAATTTTAACAGTACAGTTATTTCTTTTTGAAGTTTGACGATTTGACAGTTTGACTTGTCTCGTTTGACAAGGCGAGAGTCTTTGGAAAATGACCTGGCTGCCTGAATATCTTTTTTTTTTTTTTTTTTTTTCCAGGTTGGCAGATTGGTTTCAGGTCGTTGTTTTATGCACAGAAAAATGGGTCGATGTTCAGATGAGTTTATGTGTCGGATCGGGCGGTTGCAGGTCGGAAGAAAAAAAAACAAAACCTGACCCACGCATCACTACTGTGTAAAATATGCAGATGGAAAAACAGGGGAGGGGGGGTTAGGGGGGGTCCTGGTGTTGATGGTCCACTGGGCAAAACAAGGACAGAGGGAGACGGATGAGGCATACAGAGAGAGAGAGAGAGAGAGAGAGAGAGAGAGAGAGAGAGAGAGAGGAGGGGGAGAGAGAGAGAGAGGGAGAGAGGGGAGAGGGAGAGGGAGAGAGAGACAGAGAGAGAGAGGTGGATAGTCACACGTCAGACAGAGAGGATGACAGGAGGGGAAACAGGAAGTCTGTCAGCTCGTCGTCTTTCTGGTTCACCTTGGTGAGAGGAGGAGGGGGGGAGGAGGAAAAGGAGGAGGAGAAACAAAAGGAGGAGGAGAAACAAGAGAAGGAGGAGGTGGAGGAGGAGGAGGAGGAGGAGGAGGAGGAAGAGGAGGAGGGCGGGAGGGGGAAGAGGAAAAAGAAGAGGAGGAAGAGGTGATGATACCAGCTTCACAGTCCAGACACGGACCTCCATTGAAACTTTGTTTTGACTGATATGGGTTTCTGAAGGCTGATGCTCATATTCACAGACTGAATTCAATATCTTTAAACTGGAACATTTTATGCTAAAGACATTTTGATGCCAAAAACCTCAAAGTATTTGGTGTTTTCCCCCAAAAGTTTCTTCTTGTCAGGGTGGAAAAGCCTCTGAAACCATCATGGGAAACTAAAACTCTGACTGAAACCAGACTAATAATAATAATACTAACAGCAACATATTCTTTCATATTTGTGTGGAATCTGATCAAAATGTTTTGAGGTCTTCCCATAGACATCCAGTGCAATATTGATCAATTCTACAATAACTATGGAATCAATCAAACTGCATCATGTCCATCATGTCAGACTGGACCAGATCCAGAGTTAATAAAAGGACGACATCAGACCAGATATCGGTCTGATCCTGGTCTTGTTGTCCAGCATGAGGAAATCAGCGGAGTAAACAACATTTGTTTACTTGTTATTGATGATTTTAAAACAGCAGAACACACTGCTGACACGCTTCATCACTCTGAGTTTCATCCATTTTTCCAGACCTTGATTTGTTTTGAAGGTTTTGTCTGGTGTTCAATATGATTTACGCAGACAGACATCTTGCCCCTGCTAACTAGGTCATATCACTGTATAGATGAAGATTGTTCTTCACAGAGACAAATATCAGAATATGTGAGATGATTGGCAGGGTTCCTACACGGTTTCCATTTTAAAATTCCATATTTTTCCCAGACCCTATGTTCTTGACCGGATTTGATTTTGGTGGGTATTTGATATAATGCATGCTGACAGCGGCTGGGTAATAAGAGCGTCCCTCTATCTGAACATTATTCTTCACATCAACACAAACTGTGGACTCAAAGTGGCTCTACAACAACATAAAAGCTAGAATCATGTGTGTATCGGACCTGAACCGCAACATTTTCCATACTTTTCCAGACATTTTTTTTCAAATTCCCAAACTATTCAAGACCTGGAAATGATCAAATTCATTTTTAATACTTTTCCAGACTTTCCAGACCTGCGTAGGAACCCTGCTGAGATCACCTGTGACCACACACACACACACACTCAGCAGACCCATTCAGTGTGAAGTGTGTTCAGAGTTCAGCTGACTCAGCAGATTCCCAGCAGCCATCAGTCATCAACTCAAACTCTGTTCCTGTCCCTTTTCTCCAGGTATCAGATCCTTGGTCAAATAAAAGCAGGCAGGGAAGAGAACGGCCTCATTTCCTGAGATATTAATATCCTCAAACGCATCTCTCTCTCTCTCTCTGTGCCCCCCCTCCCCCCTCCCACACTCCCTTTAGGCTCATTGGCTCCCATTAATGCATCAGAATAAATATTTAGCCTGACTTGCAGCTCTCCAGCCTGCCAGCCTCGTCACAGAGACACTGACGCTGAAGGGAGGGACCGCTTCAGACTAGAGAGAAAAACAAAATCATAATCCATCCATCCAAAAAAACAAAACAAAAAACATAATCTTGCAGCTAAAATGCCTTAACATTTATAGTTATGGTTAAAATGAGAGTTTTGTTATTTTTGCCTTAACACTTCGATCAGTGTGGAGAGAGAGTGACTCAAACCCGGGACGTTGTGGTTCCATGGTCCGAGCCTTAAACCACTGAGCCGCCAGGACCATGTGATCACAACTATTGATCACCATGATTGGGTCTTAATGGGTTTGGGAACACAGTTAGTTTTGGTGTTGCAGGCGGAGGAGCAGAGGATCCATCCTGTGGATCCACTGATGAGTGTCTCCATGTTGCTTTGTACCAACAACTCAGTTTCTATTACTTTCTATTACATACTGTACTTGACACACACTTGACTTCCTTGTTATTGTCCGCCAGTTGCTGCTGTGACACCTGAATTTCCCCAATGGGATCAATAAAGTACTCTCTTATCTTATCTTATCTTATCTTATCTTCTTTATCCAGCATGTTCAGGTCGGTTTATTCTCCTCCTTTAGTTCAGCGTGTTTCTCCAGGTGAGAACAAGGACCTTTGACCTCTGGTGGCAGCGAGAGTCTCAGTCCTCTAACAAGAGAACTGCGGTGCGGTTCGTTAATCCAACCGACTACAGGAAACCGCCCCGAAACGCAAGGGATTATGGGTAGAAGGAGACGGACACGTGGTTCCTCATGCGTGGAAAGTCTATGTAAATTAATAAGAACAAAAACAAAAGAGAAGATTGTGCGACTGTTTTTTTTCTTGTTTTTTTTGCAGAACAAAATGAAGTCTGGACTGATGCTCATATGCAGCTATTTCTTCATGTATTCTTAACTGGTATGAACACCACAGAAGAAGAGACAGACCAGTCCATCATGTTTGCTGAAGTTACAGGAAGTGGAATCAGATTTGTTTTGACCCCTAACAAATAATAATATGCAGTAAGAGAAACACTTACTACAAACTAAATAGAGCACAACAAACTATCAACACATTGTTTTCAAGACTTACAGCCTCATTATTTTGTCTTTTCCAGATCAGTTCTGCTAAATTACAGTTTCAGTTTCCTTCTTTCTTCTTTTACAGTTTTCCAGATGCCGATCACTAACAGCATGCTGAAGCGTGCTTTGTTTTATGTATTGTTGTCCTTATTGTAAAGTATTTTATGTGTTCTTATGAAGTGTGCTCTGCTATATGTACAGTATTGCTGTCCCTGATTTAATGTATTGTATGTGTCTTTTGTAGCTGTCATCACACCTGCCCAGGGACTGCAGCTGAAAATTAGCCAAGATGGCTAAACTGGCACATTTACAGAAATGTCTATTAATGTGCACTGTCCCTGTAACTTTAAACTGTATAAATAAATAAAATAAATAAAATAAACAGCGACTTCAAACCAGAGGAGTCAGATGTCCTAGGTCCTAGGACCATTTAGTACCTTTTAGGGTCTTAGGTGTTTTGTAGGTTGTAAATGTTACTGTATAATACATGCACTTTTTCAAATCTAGACGTGTTAGTAAACATATATTTTAAATACTATCTGCTTAGTGTCTGGGCCCCTATTCTCTAGCTTCAGATAGCTTATCAGGGTGTCCCATTTCACATATCTCCATTATGTCTCATACGGTTGTACTTGTATTTTAACTGATTTGTGAATAAACTGAACTGAACTGAACTGACCTGACCTGACCTGTCCTGACCTGACCTGACCTGTCCTGTCCTGTCCTGTCCTGTCCTGTCCTGTCCTGTCCTGTCCTGTCCTGCTGGACGGTCAGCAGTGTGGATGAACCCTAAACCTGCTGAATCCATCACATCACTTCAGAAGAGAGTCAGCGTTCTCTCTTCTTTGTGGCAGACGAGCGACAGCAGCAGAGGAGATGAGCTTCATCAGCCTCTGTCTGACCTGAACAAGCTAAATATAACTCGGCTATCAAGACACATGAAAGAGGCTTTGACTATTGATTTATGTTTTCTCGATATAAATCTCCAGATCATGAAAACATCACATCCGACAGACTTTCCATGCCCGAGATGAACTAGAGCATCTTTCTTCCAGAAGGAGGTTTGAGGATGAACAGGAAACTGCAAAACTATCTGAAGGCTTTAGTTTGCTCTGTTTGAATTTTTATTTTATCTATTATGTCTTTGTTTTATTTACTGGCATTTATTTCATAATGTTATATTTATAATGTAATGTCTTTGTTACTAATATTGTATATATTCGTTATTTAGGATGCACCATTAGCCCCCTGGTTTTTTTAATCTCTCCTGCACAGCTGATTTTCATTTGCTGTATTGTTCTTCTTTTCTGTTTCAGTTTGCAAGGGTTCGAGTCCGACCCAGGACCTCTGTCTCATTTCATCCCTCTTTCACTCCCAGTCTTTCCTGTCTCTTTGAAACTTTGAACTATCTAATAAAGGCAAACATGCCCCAAAAAAAAAATCTTAAAAAAATGTTGTTCTTTTGGTGAGATAATATGGTAAGCTTTTATTTTGTTTCCGTTTCATCAAAAAAGTAAAAACTACTTCGGTGTGATACCTGCAGTCAAATGAACAAAACATTTAACCCATCGAGCTTGTTTGAGTTTCCCCTTAAAGGATCAGGCTGGTGTCTTTAATGCATCTCTTACCGTCAACAAATCCTATGAAAATAACAAAATCAGTAATGATTTTGTTTTGCTAACAAGTCTGGTCCATGTATCCGGGTCCCAGTGCAGCCATGTCCCAGCAGCCATAGAACTCCATTGTATTAAAAAACGATTAAAAACCCGTCACAGAGCCATGCTGCTGCTCTGCAGCATATTTCATCATCACCATGCACCGGGCCGGACCACTTTTTCCTCAAACGACTTAATAAGCCGACTGTAAACACGTTTGCGATCTCAGGAAAGTAGTTCCGTAGCACAGAAAATAGTCCCCCGGCGTAATGAAGAATTTGTTCCCGTTTGAATTTGATTTGGTAATAACTACAACAGTCTGACTTTTCATGGTAACAGTTAGCGATTTTTAAAATGTAAACTATGTCTTTGTGAGCTGAATTTCAAGGTTTTTATCTTAAAATTGGAGCCAATGACTTCAGGGTTGAAGGCTAAAAACGGAACGTGGGAAGTCAGAAAGTAACGGGAGGAGAGCAAACGCATTTGTTGACGGTAAGAAATACATTAAAAAACACCAGCGTTATCCTTTAAATTTCCTCTTAGCTTCAAAGTTAGAAAACACATGTTCCCCATACTGTACAGCCATGTCACATCCATCCATTTTTATGGCTGCAACATCAAAGCAAATGGAAAAAAACTCCTGATGTTTGTGCATCATTTTCTACACGTTTCCCTTGGGATCTGGACTAGAATGTAAAATACAGTTCTGTGGGTTTACAAAGCTTTAGCATGAAACGTGTGTTGAATGATGGAGCCACATGAGGGACCTTAGGGTAGAAGTGTCTGCTCTGTTAGATACAGAAAGGTTTGCTGTCCTGCTCCTCGTCTGTGACTCACCGGCACTTTGAAAGGCGACGAGTTGGGATTGTCAACAGCGACGCTCTTCTCCGAACTGCCCAGACCCGAGATGCTCCGCCTCCTCGGAGAGCGCTCCGAAGACACTTCTGAGGGAGAGAGAGAGAGAGAGAGAGAGAGAAAGAGAGAGAGAGAGATATGTTAGATAAGACAGACCCGCCTCATCATCATCATCATCCTCAGCCTCACTGCCTTCAGCACCAGACGGATGGCGGACATGGCGATGACATTTAGACGTGATGGAGGCATGATGGAGGCGGTGCAGGACGGCTGGACGGAGGACAGAGGGTGCGCTCGTTTGATGGCGCCCCCGTACCCAGCAAGGGTGGAGTCTACTGCTGTAATGGAGTGCATTAAAACAAACCAACTGCTACACTTGAGTTCGTCTAGTTAAGTCAAGAACGTTTCCCTTTCTAAGAACGTATGTCTGATTTTCCGTGTTGCACACTCCAACAGAACAGCAACATCAATCGTGAAAGTCTAGATGTTTTTCTTATGAGCTCTTGAGGATAAAAACATGCATCTTAAGAACTGAAGAGATAAAGAAATATTCCTGGACTCTGCATGTTGGTATTTGACTATTTGAACCACAGAAGGCTTGTTGTTCAGGTCGTGGCTTTCTGTTTTGGTTGCTGGACGGTTTTTGCTGCAGATTCAGAGCGGGCAGGTCGTGAGCTCCACCCAGCTCCACCCACCCAGCTCCACCCACCCAGCTCCACCCACCCAGCCAGCCACTGCGTCACCTTAAACGCCCCCGACGGAGACGGCGACTCCAACGACCAATGAGATGAGAGCACAGACCGCCAGGAGGCTGCTACTCAAATAACAGACAGGGCTGAATTCAGGGTTTTGATCGAGGAAACGTTTCCCCAAACCCAACGACAAGCCTGGACTTCAGATAAATACGTTTTGACTGTTAGAACCCTTGCTAATAATAAATAATAGCTAATAATAGATAATTTCTCCTTTTTTGGTGGTGTCCTACAGCTGCAAGAAAAAAACTGCTATTTGTCAAGTGAAGATTGAAGACCGAACCATTTTAAATCTTCCTAGACTACAAGAAGCACATTAAAATAAGCCTTGCTGATGTTCCTACGTCACATTTCACCAAACTATTCTTCCAGCTCTGCACAGAATGCATTATAAAAGAAATCTGGGTTATGTGGAGGAACAGAAAGCAGGTTCAGTCCAACACAGATCTTCTCCAGCGAGGTTAAATTAAAGAGATATAACAGCGGAAGTGGTTCTCTCCCCGCCGAGTTATTTTTGCCTCGTTCTGACAAACTGCCGCCCGGCTGGAAAGTTGCAGCTATGTGTGTCAAGGGCAAGCGGGGAGAGCCGGGTTCAAACCCCCGGATCAGCACCGTCCCGTCCGCCGGCTGACGTGTCCTTGAGCCAGACGCCGAGTCCCTACCGGCTCCAGGCCCTGACCTCTGACCTCGCTGTGGAGGGGGGGGTGAAAGAGAAGACGATTCCTCCTCTAGCAATCAACAGAGGATCATGAAGAGAAAGCATGAACGTCATCACACAGGACGGTCTGCTGGGATCCTGAGGGTTTATTTTTGTTTGTTTGTTAGAAAGCCAAGGTATTTTCTGTGTGCAAAATGGGTGCGTCCCGGTGGCTCGGTGGTCTGAGGTTCGTACCATGTAGACGGGACGGGGGATGATGTGTCACATGTCATCCCCCCTTCTCTCCCCAGCTTTCCTGTCTCTCTCTACTTTGAGCCTCACAAAGCTGTCATTGCTATGTTTTTTTTTCAACAGGTAATTAAAGGAATAGTTCACCCAAAAATGTCTCCTCACCCTCATGCCAAATGAAACTCAGGTGAAGTTTGTTAGTCCATATAACACACAGGGAGGCTGTAGCACAACTTGGTAGCAGCCTTCTCCAAAACAACTGAAGTCAATGGGGACCTGTTCTTTAGAGCTCCAAAACAGTCACACTGTGAATAGAAAGACCTATACACCATTATTTGTTGCAAATCAATCAGCTGTAGTTAAGATTTGCACTAAATGATGGTGTAAATATACTGTAGGTCTTTTTGGAACTCTGAAGAACTGGTCCCCACTGACTTCAGTTGTTTTGGAGAAGGCTGCTATGGAGTTGTGCTGCAGCCTCCCTGTGTGTTATATGGACAAACTTCACCTGTGTTTCAACTGGCATGAGGGGGAGGAGATGAGGACAGGATTTTCATTTTTGGGTGAACTATTCCTTTAACACAAAATGAATTAAAAAAGTAGTGAAGACATTTCTGAGGAATGAGTTCCTGACAAAGTGTCTGGTTGTGGAGCTGTGTGGAGTGTTTAGCTGTACTGTCCGCTGGAGAACGCTCTGGTTACAGTCATATTCATTTGTGCCAAGTTAGCAGTTAGATAGCTTTAGATTTCCATCATCAGCCCAGAGGCTCACAGGCCGTCCAGGGCCCAGCAGGGTGAAGCTAATGCTACAGTCTCTCTTAATGCCTGTGCACATTGCAGTTAATATTCCTTTCCATTTCTGGTCATTTGTAAGAGAAGACAGCCAAAGTTGTAAAAGTCAACATGGCTGACAACATGACAGGCTGGCAAAACTACAAAATAGATGATAAATTTGGTGTATCAATGAGCTAAAAATCAATGATTTTTTTTGTTTTTCCTCCAGTTGCAGAAAATCAAGTTCACCCAACAGACTCATTCTATCAGAGGTGGAAACTGTTTTTGACATATTTTCAGAACTTGTCTGTAACCCCACCAGATTAAGCCGACTATCTTTCATGATCACATATGGATGTAATGTATGGATGTGTGTAAATTCTGGTGATTAGCCAGTTCTACAGTGTTAATGGTCAGTTGGGTTGGTTTTTTTTTCTCTTTGGGGGGGGGGGGCGGTAGACAGTTGGGGGGGGTGTTTCATTGGGTTATTGTGTTATTATTCCTAAAATCCTTTGGTGGTGTGTACCTCTCCAATATTGTTTGTGGTACCCTATTTGCTTTGCAGAAGCATCAATAAAACGTTGAATCAATGACTAAGATGATGTATTAGATGAAAGGTTTGCTCCGTGTCCAGTGAGCAGCGGCTGCTCCTGCGTCCCGTTCTGGACCGACCGTCCAAACAGACTGAGGAGCAGAACGGGAAGCAGGAGCAGAGAAAACCGCCCGACCCGTCCGTCACATCCAGCTCCCTGGCTCACATCCAGCCGTATTGATTTGATTCTATATTTAGTTCCCTTATTTCCCCGGAGCTAACTGAAGAGCCGTCCAGTCTGAGGTCGTCTCTGGAGGTTCGGAGCTCGACCGTCGGCCGGTCCGTTCACATGCTGAGTGTCGGGACGGTCCTGTTCCCAGACTGTGGTTCATGCTAGTTCTTCACCTGCAGCAGTGGCTCTACAGCGCCGTGCGGGACCTCTTGAGGGGTCCAGGGGTTCTTCAGCAGGTTCCAGGGGTTCTTCAGCGGGTTCCAAAGGCAACATGAGGAACGGTTTGAGTTCACTTGGCGCTGGGTGATAATTCAATATCATCGTTTAATGTCTTTCAGTGGAATCATATGGTGATGATATGCTGTCTGAACTGACAATAACAAACCAATTTTATTTAAAAATGGAATATAAAAAGGAATATAATATACGAAAATTTCAGTTGCGTTTGACATCACACCTAACATTACTGTTCGGTTCAATGGGAAGGAACAATAATTTAATTATCTAACGTGATTTTGCATACATGAGCCATATCGCAGAATATATAGATATCGGAAAAAAAAAACAATTATCGTGATACTGATTTCAACCAGATCACCCAGATTTCACTATAACTTAATACAGAAGAAATTATCCAAATTAGAGAATGTATGAGTGCCTATTCTAACCCTAGGCTTCACTCTCACCATGTTTACAACACTGAACCAACAAGTCAGATCTCCCCATATGAATCCCTGGGTTTAAACCTGGTCAAACGGGGGTCTGTGGGGATGAATGTGGGGGTTTTTCTGGGGTTTTTTCGGGGGTCTGTGACATGAAAACATTGAGAAGCCCTGCCTTATATTATACAACAATAATACATTCATCACATTGTAACTGAGGGGCACAGAGCGAAACGGAGCATGCGGCAGTCAGCATTTATCGGTGGAGGGAGGGAAGGGAGGGAAGGGAGGGAAGGAAAAAAAAAAAAAAAAAAGAAGCTACTTTGCAAAGTGCTATATCAAGTTCCCAGCTGCTGTCCTGCCGGCTCCTGCAGGCCGGAGAGACGCGGCGCTGCGCTGCATGCAGCAGAAACAAGCCGGAAACTTCATGCACGTCCCGCCGCTCGGGTCAGAGAGCGGAACGACCCGCCGGACAGCGGAGGACGAGGAGGACGAGGAGGACGAGGAGGAAGCAGCGATGGCACCAAACACGACGGCGGTGTTTGTATGACACAGGAAATGAGCGTTCATCGCCACATACAGAGGGACGACAGGAGCCCGAGACCAGCGGCAGCCCACACACACACACACACACACACACACACACACACACACACACACACACACACACACACACAAAGTTCAGACAACATGCCGTCGAAAGCATGGGATCACACAGAAACCAGACAGGACAGACGGAGTGAGGAAGAGATGATCAGAGAGAGAGAGAGAGAGAGAGAGAGAGAGCCAGTACCTCGATCACAGCTGTTCCCCATCATCTGAGGAGAGGACACACACAGTCAGACGTGATTGGCTAAACCGGGGACTGTCCAGCACGGTCGGCCAATGAGGTTAAGCGGTTCCCCTGTACACGTCCGTCTCCTTCGTCCCGTGGACATGCCTTCGCCTGGCATCCGAAACCTAGCTCTCCCTCAGCACCGCATCCATCCTCCTCCTCCTCCTCTTCCTCCTCCTCCTCACAGTCCCTCCTCTCCCATCCTCTCCTCCTTTTTGCCCTTTTCTCTCTCTCTCTCTCTCTCTTCCTCCCTGCCTCTCTCTCTCTCTCTACTCGGCAGTAATTCTAACCTTTACTTTATCAGCGTCTCTCTCTCCGTTTCAGCTCGCCGGCTGAGGAGGTTTTACCGCATTTATTAAATCAATTGCTGTAACTGCACTCTGTTCTCCTTCCTCTCCTCTCTTGCGTCTTCCTTCTCTCCTCTGTCTTTTCCTCTCTCTCTGCAGTCGCTCTCTCGCTCTCCCCCTCTCTCTCCCTCTCTCTCTCTCTCTCCCTCTCGTATCGTCTGCCAGGCTGCTGCAGCTGAGATGCAGTCCTCCTCCGGAGCTACAGGACGCATTTAGTGCTGCGCTTGGAGGATAATTACTAAATAAGTTTCCCTTCAGCCGACTGATGTGGGACACAACTCTGGGGGCTTCGGCTATTAAGCATGTCTAACTGTGTGTGTGTGTGTGTGTGTGTGTGTGTGTGTGTGTGTATGTGTGTGTGTGTGTGTGTGTGTGTGTGAGTGTGTGAGAGAGATAAGAGAGAGAAGCCACAGCACTAGTCCTGGTACCTTGAATCGCTGTATGGCTGAATCACAAACGAGGACAATATTATGAGGAAACACACTCAGTGTGTCTGTATGGTTGCAGTTTATTCCCAAACCAGCAGCTGTAACAGATTCTCCCAATGGGGAAACACACACAATAAATAATGCCAGAAATACACCTTCATATTAGTACAGTTAAAGTAACAATCGATGACATTTTCATATGAATAAATGTCCATTTTGCTCCTCTCTACTGGATCGCTCTAACACAATACAACAGTGATCCAGTTCATAAATCTTCTCCATTGTCTGTTCTAAACAGCCGGTGTCTGGCAGCTCTTTCCTGGGAAAAATCCTCTGCCGCAAACATTTCCGGTTTATTTGGAATCAACAGAAGAAGAAGAACTGGGTAGTTAGCATGAGCAGCGACAGCCACCATGGCTGAACAGACAAAGAAAAGAGAAACTCCATCTGCATCAACAGGAAATCCAAGGAAAAAGACAAAAACACCACAGCAATGAGCGCTTAGCACCAAAGATGTCGCCACAATCCAAAAAAAACACAGATTTTAGAGATTACCACTTTGAGCCGGCACAATAACCTTAACATCCAAAGTTTCGACAAAGGTTTTCCTCAGGTGTGAGCTGACAAAGACACGCTGCCGCTACTGCGCCAAAAACAAACACTACTAACACAAAAACCGCACAAACCGAACATCACTTTCCTCTTAAAGAGTGCTGGACCACCAGAGAACAGATTTGGCCCATATCTGTTGCTGTTTGAGTCTACGTTATGTTTCATGTTGAGTTTGTAGTGCTAAAAATTTATTTTAATCATAATAAATAATACATTTTAATTTCACATTTTCTCTAGCAGTGGGGGTAATTTCCTTGCTGTGGTGGTGCACCACTGCTAAATGAATACAGAGGAAACACTGCAGGCTAAGTTTCAGTACCAGCCCAAGGAAGCACCTACGATGAATTATTAAGGACTCCCAACTAAATATATATCCCATACCACCGGCTCAGTATGCTGACCTGCTGGCCCTGAAAAACATGGAGCTGCAACTGTGGTGTTTTTCTTTTCTGACTTGAATATTAAGTTGATGCAGTGGTTCATGTGTTCAGGGAGCTTCATGACACTCGGGCTCTTGAGTGTCATGTCTGGTTTGTCCAAACCGTCAAAGGTCCGGTCCTGATGTACTGGAGCCTTCATCACCACAGATGAGGCAGGTGAGATTAACAACAGACAGGCTGTAGGTTTTAACTAGAATGCCCCATCTGCCATTTGGTGGATGATTTTATCCAAAGAGCCTTACAGCACCATGGCAGCTCATAAAGCATGAGTAAACCTGGTGGGAATGGAACCACTAACACTGGCAGTGTTTCCCAAACTCCACTATTGGCGTTTCCCAAAATTCCACAAAACGTGTCTCGTTACGTCAGTGTGGTGTCAATGTGTTGTTCTTACGATACCAGTGAAAACCAAAACACCAACACAGCACCAATACAACACCAAGCAACACAAAGCCAACAAAAAGCCAATGCAACAAAAATCTAACGCAACGCCAAAGCAAAACCAACGCAAAGCCAACGAAATGGCAACACAAAGCCAATGAAACAACGCAAAGCCAACGAAATGCCAATGAAACAACGCAAAGCCAATGAAACAACGCAAAGCCAACGAAACGCCAACGCAAAGCCAATGAAACAACGCAAAGCCAATGAAACAACACAAAGCCAATGAAACAACGTAAAGCCAATGAAACAACGCAAAGCCAATGAAACAACGCAAAGCCAATGAAACAACGCAAAGCCAATGAAACAACGCAAAGCCAATGAAACAACAATGCAAAGCCAATGAAACGCCAATGCAACGTGACAGTGGGTCACCTTTCACTGACTTCTCTTTAGAGCTGTTGGCTGCAGTGGAGTTTGGGGGTTGGTGCCTTGCTCTACCTGTTGAGCTACAGTGGGAATGGAACCAACAACCATCTTCCCTCACCATACAGTACTCGGCAGCATCAGGTCTCTGACGGACTTCACATTCCAACTCCTGCTGTTATCTGCTAACAAGATATTGATTTCAGGAAGGCCTGGCCATGGCTCAGCTTAATCAATTGTTTCACTAGATTTACCAGGAGCTGGAGGTGTGACCTTGACATACTGGGCTAGATACCGACTCCCTGCAGGGACGACGGCTACGCTGCCGACTGGAGACGAAACACAGAGACTGAACACTGGGAGGGAAACCACCCGATACCAAGCAAATACTGGCAAACATTAGTCTGTGTCTGACAGGTTAGTCGACTCTTCAGGTAACCAACCGTCATCTGGAGTCCTGCTCCATTCTGGATTTTTCGGGCTACAATGAAAGTGGATGGTGGATTTTGGATGAAAAGGCCACTGTGGCCTATAGAAAATAACATTTCCTGCCCTGGAACAAAGCTTAAAAACAGACAGCGCTACAAAAATGGTGCAATGTGTCTTTGGTTTGGAGCATGCAACTGAATGGAACAAAAGTCCAAGGCACTCTTCTTTGAAAAACTTTAAAAAGCCTTTATTTTATGGGCTCATCTAGGGATATTTAAAAACACAACACTCCTACGTGTTTCGGCATTGGCCTTCATCAGGGAAAACAATACGTGTTCAAAAAATTGTTTTGAACATGAATTGTGCCTTGGACTTTTGTTTGATTTAGTTTACCTGCTCTGTTGTGTTTTATGGCTAATTTATTATTGGTGAAGTGGAAGGAGATGTTTACCTCCCTAGTTTCCTCTTATTTAATTTCAGAGAAAATAGTGAATGGTAAAATAGTCTGGTAAGTTAGTCTCCTCTTCATGTAACCAACCATCATGCAGAGTCCTGTTGTATTCAAAACATCTAGTTAGCTGCTAAAATAGAGAAAGTGGATGGCGGATTTTGGGATTTATCGAGGTTTTCTTGGAAGTTTTTCCTTGGATGCATTGTGGGTCTAAGGCTGGTGGTGCTGGTAGGTTAGGCTGTTATGTCTTGATAAAATCTGTTTTTGTGTGTCTTGCTCTTCCTGATGTTTGTTCTATATCATTCTGTTCTACGGTTGATTGTTGATCAGTTAGCTCTAGTTAGGCTCATACTCTGTAAAGTCCTTTGAGACCGGCTGTGATAAAGAGCTGTAGAAATTTAACAAACTTCAACTTGAACGTATCCTTGTTCTGTTCGAGGATTCTGTGGAACAGTGAGCTGAAACACAGAATTAGCCTCGTTTTTTTTTAAACCAGGATATACCAGCCACTGGAGAGACTGGAGGATTACATTAGTATCCTGCCTGGGTGAATGTATTTTTGTGACGAATGATGTATCATTTACTGTCTATATGTAGACTGATATGTAGAGTCTATTGTCTATAGTTTTGTTACAGGTCTGTTGTCCTGTACCATGTCAGTATGTGCTGTACTGTTATGTCAGTTAATGTGTCTCTGCACCAAGCCACCAAGACTAACTCCTGGACACTCATTGCACTTTGCTAATAAAGTGTCTGTTTCCAGAGGCTTCACAGTAATTTTCTGGCTGGGATCAGAGCGTCCCCGACCAGGAATCTGGGCGAAAATGAGTCATATCATGGTCTGTAGTTATCAAGCTTCCCAGAGTTCCTCCTGGGAATTGAGCTAAAAATATGTGTGAGAGCAGAAACACTCAGAGCTCTGAGAAGAACCTGAGAGTTCGTTATCGAGTGTCATATCCCGACTCTCAGTGGTGAACACAAGTCTGAGAAATTGATCCATCAATCTTTTCTTCTGCTGGCACTCGGTCCTGCGGGCTGAGAAGACTTCTGCAGCACTGCGAAACTCCTGCCAAGCTAAAGGCCCTTTAATAAGTTAGGAATACTCATTACTCAGAAGAATAAAAGAGAGTTAAGAAGGAGCAAATTAGTGTCTGTCGTATAATCTCCAGGCAGTTAGGACCAATTTCATACTGAGATGCACAGTAATCACCGACCCAGCTATAGTGTAGTGTGCTTTCTGTGAAATAAAAGAGGAAGAAGCTGGGGTTTTGTTGTGAATTAACAGGGTAAAACAACAGATACACATCTCAGTCCTTTTCACCAGTAACACAGCAGCCATAAAACACAACAGGGCAGAACACTAACTGTCCTGTCTACAGGCCACAGTGGCTGATTCAGCCAAAATCCACCAGCTACTGTCAGCTTAGCCCACATGTTCAGAACAGGAAAGGACCTTCAAATGATGGTTGGTTGCCTGAAGAGTAGACTATTTGTGCATTCATGTGTTGTTGGGATTATGGGATATATGATCACCTAAGTCAAGGAAATCAGGATTCCAAGTTAATGAAATGGTCAAGTTGTGACGCAGCAGCCTTAGACCAGTGGTTCTCAACATGGGGTCCGGGGACCACCAGGGGTCCTTGAGGGGGTTCTAGGGGGTCCCCAGCAAATTGATGAATTTTTAAACTTCACCGTTATTTCATTTACAAGAAGTGAACACAATTAGAGAATGTAGAAGAATGACTGTTTTGGTCATAGTTTCTCTGTTATCTCTCTACCTACAATACAGATAGTCACGATATTCTGGACAAAATCAAATCAAACAAAAATATTCTTAGATTTGAGTTTGAGAGACAAAATCTCATCAAATGGGGGTCTGTGGCTCTAATGTGGACTGGATTAAGGGTCTGTGATATGAAAAAGGTTGAGAACCACTGCCTTAGACAACATGGCTGACAGGAACATCGCTCTGTCTGTTGACAGAAAGAAACAACTTAAATTAAGCTGCATGCGACCCATCTAACATAATTTCAACCCTTAAACTCTTTGTTTGGAGACCAGACAGAAATCAGACGCTTCATCACCTCCACGTTTGGTTTTATTTCCGACCAAAAAGCACATGAGCGCACAAGTTGGCTGTCCGTCTTCACAACTCATAGAAAAGTGTATCCAATGAATGTGACATAATTTACCAGCCACTTTTACTATTTTAGTAGCCAACTAGATGTTTAGAATAGACTTGTTTTCTAAACGATGGTTGGTTACCTGTCGACAAACAAGTTTTTCAGGGTTTCTGGGTGTTTTTCCTTTGATTTCCAGTTGGATGTGAACAGTTTTCCTTCTTTTCTCTGTTCCTGATCAAAATAACGCCCGGAGTGAGGCGAACAGACACAAGCGGCCTTGTGTGTGAGCAGCGTGACGCCGTGGGCGGCCGAGGAGGATGAACGGGAAGACGTGATGTCATGAAGCAGCAGCGGCAGGAATGCTGGGAATGCGAAGCCATTCATAACTCTGAACCAACACACCTGACGCTCTGGAAACACCGACACAATACTACAGACAAAAGGGCAGCTCTGCCTACAAAGGAAGCCTTTGTACGGGACACGCTGCTCACAACAGCGCTGTCTGGTTCGGTCACACGGGCGGGACCGGCCGGGTTAGGGGTTCAATTCCCTCTGAGGCTTAGCGTTCCGACAGTTTCAGTTTCAATATTCCACTTTTTCCAGACCTTTTTTGTGTGATTTCCAAACTTTTCAAGACCTTGGAAAACACCCATTTCATTTTCCAGACTCTCCAGACCTGCAGGATCCCTGGATAGCTGGGTTTTGAAGGCCGAAACCGTTCTTTTTAGACTGAAGGCGATAGCTGCTAGTTTGTAATGATGTTCAATCTTTAAAACTCTTAATTCAAATCTTTAAATTTGACCATCTTCATGCCCAAAGATTCACAGTAATTTCCCCTAGAATTTTACTCTTGCCGGGTGGAAAAGCCTCTGAAACAGCATCCAGACCATCACGGGACACTAAAACTCTCCACTGAAACCAGACTAATGATAGTTTTACTTCAAACCCTCCACCTGTCCACACAAAGCGCTGCAGCAGCTCAGTGTTGCTGCTTCCTGCTCTGTGGATGATCAGCTGGTTCATGCTGTTTGACTTCTATGACTTTTCTCTACAGCCTGTAATCACATCTTGTATTGTCACTGTTTCTGTGTGTGTGTGTGTGTGTGTGTGTGTGTGTGTGTGTGTGTGTGTGGGAGTGGAAGATGTAAATCTCTGTATTTGTGTATGAAATAGTCCTGATACAATCAATTTATCGATTATAGTTTTGATAATGGATTAATCGTTTTAGTCATTAATTGTCAAAATAGCGAACATTTGGAAAAACACTAAGATTTGCTGCTTTTCTGTTTCATCTCATAAAATTAATACTTTGTGTTTTTTTGGCTGCTGGTCAGGAAGAAATCTGAAGAATCACTTTGGACTCTGGGAACTGTGATGGGCATTTGTCATTTTTTACGTTTTATAAACTAAATCATTGATCGATTAATCAAAAAAAATAGTGAAAATAATCGTTAGTTGCAGATCTGGTTTGATATGTGCTCTATATTTAAACAGACAATAAACACTGGATTTCCCTCTGCAGCTCTGAACACTGCAGACTAACTCACCTGAACACAGCATGGAGCAAACAGTCACACACCAACACACACACACACACACACACACACACTCTGACAGAAGCTCCTGAGCGGGTCAGACCCTGCTGTCTCTGTGGGCGGAGCCAGGCAGGAGCACTGCAGTGACTCAGGTGAGCCTCATTATGTCTGAATTAACTTCACATCTGAACGCTCCGCAGCAGCTGAATATTAATAAGCGAGCCGCAGAACGAGTTGCGGTCTGGCCGATCCGCAGTCTGGCCGATCCGCTTCCAAGTTCAGCTGAAGGCCACGAGCCTCAAGTTCCCCGATCCCCCCCCCCCCCGGCCGAGCCTCGAGTCGCCTCAAGATGCAGGTGAGAGGAAACACAGATTTATTATCCGTCTACTGGATCCATCTGTCTGTCTGTCTGTCTGTCTGTCTGTCTGTCTGTCTGTCTGTCTGACCACTCATCTGCCTGACCCGACTCCGGCCCGAGAACCAGGACTTTCCACTCACCCTGACCGGCACCCAGGCAGGCATTACATTACAGAAACTAAGAATGAAGAGTAAAGAACTTAAGCACTCAACTCCAAACTGCCCTCAGGCTCTTCTTCTGCACACGGATTCAATAAAAGAGGAAAGTCCGCACTACCAAATGAATTATAAATATTCATTGTAACGCACAGCAGCAGACAAAGAAACAAACGTGTTTCAGCACAAAGTCTTCATCAGCATCCAAGACTTCATCAGGGAAACACTGATGGAGTCTTAGTGCTGAAGTGCGTTGGTTCCTTTGTCTGCTGCTGTGCGTTTTAATAAACGATATCGGCCGATAAATCTTTCTAACCAGACTCACAAGAACTCTAATCCAGAGTTTGATATTGTTAATGCTTCTTTATCCTTTATACCAGTGATTCTCAACCTTTTTTATATCAAGGACCCCAATCTAGTCCACACTGGGGCCACGGACCCCCATTTGATGAGATTTTGTCTCTCGGACCCAAATCTGAGAATATTTTTATTGTTAGATATGATTTCTGTATCGTAGGTAGAGAGATAACAGAGAAACTATGATCAGAACAGTCATTCTTCTACATTCTCTAACTGTGTTAACTTCTTGTAAATGAAATAATGGTGATGTTTAATAATTCATCAATTTGTTGGGGACCCCCTGGAACCTCCTCAAGGACCCCTGGTGGTCCCCGGACCCCACGTTGAGAACCACTGCTTTATACGCATCATTTCATTAAAGAGGAACTAAATCCCAAACCCAATTATTTGGTGAAGCCTGACGCCTAATGGTGAAAAGTAGGGTGCTGAACTGGCCATCTGCTATTGGCTGGTCTTTGTACCAACAGCCAATAGCAGAAGGCCAGTTCAGCACCCGGCTTTTCACCATTAGGCGTCAGGCTTCACCACAGATCTGGGTTTAGTTCCTCTTTAAACTCCTGACGACCGCCCAATTTCAGATCCAGGATTAATAAAGTGTCAACCCATCTCAGACAGTCAACATCCTCCTCCTCATCATCCTCCTCCTCATCATCTTCCTCATCATCATCCTCCTCCTCATCTTCATGGGGGATCCTGGCAGTCCAGCAGACAGATCAGTTTTCACAACAACTATTCAAGGAATTCCTTTTCAAATTCTGAAACCAGTTGAAACGAAGTCGTGTTCTCCTTCTGTCACGGGAACCTCCACTCACATTACTGCACATTCCTGCCAAACTATTTCAACAGTGGAGTCAGACTGAGGCAGTATGATTCAAAAGTAGGATTACATTTTTTTATTATTATTATTATCCCACTACTATAATTGGAGAGCGGATTGTGTGTTTTTGTGTCCCAAGAGGAGGAGAGGAGACAAGGAGAGGAGAGGAGAGGAGGAGAGGAGAGGAAGACAGGAGGAGAGGAGAGGAGAGAAGAGGAGAGGAGGACAGGAGGAGAGGAGAGGAGAGGAGAGGAGAGGAGAGGAGAGGAGAGGAGGAGAGGAGAGGAAGAGACGAAAGGAGAGGAGGAGGAGAGGAGACAAGAAGAGAGGAGAGGAGAGGACAGGAGACAAGGAGAGGAGATGAGGAGAGGAGAGAGGAGAGGAGAGGAGAGGAGAGGAGAGGAGAGGAGAGGAGAGGAGAGGAGAGGAGAGGAGAGGAGAGGAGAGGAGAGGAGAGGAGAGGAGAGGAAAGGAGAGGAGAGGAGGAGAGGAGAGGAGAGGAGAGGACAGGAGACAAGGAGAGGAGATGAGGAGAGGAGAGGAGAGGAGAGGAGGAGAGGAGAGGAGGACAGGAGGAGAGGAGAGGAGAGGAGGAGAGGAGAGGAAACGGAGAGGAGAGGGGAGGAGAAGAGGAGAGGAGAGGAAGAGACGAAAGGAGAGGAGGAGAGGAGACAAGAAGAAGAGAGGAGAGGAGGAGAGGACAGGAGACAAGGAGAGGAGATGAGGAGAGGAGAGGAGGAGGAGAGGAGACAAGAAGAAGAGAGGAGAGGAGGAGAGGAGAGGAGACAAGGAGAGGAGATGAGGAGAGGAGGAGGTTATAAACCTAGTTATTAATAATAATAATGAAGAAAACAAAGCTGTATAATTTCATTGTTAAGTGACTTTTTTCATTTTAACAAAAAAATTCAACATTCAATAGTCTGTCAATAATAGGTGGATCTAGAAAAAAATAATCCAGTGAGTATTGATAATGTACATAAGCATGTAAACCTGTTGAAACACTACAGGCTCCAACTGTCTTCACTGAACTTCATGGTATTTTTTATCTCCTATATTATCACTATAATATTCCTACAGGGTCTTATAGTTGTTCTGTGATATCTGAACAGGATTCTTCTGAAATGTATTCCAGGTTTCCTCTCCTTCTTCTTCTTGAGGACATTATTGTGTTTTGTAACTGAACTTGTCACGTTAATCTGAACTCGTCTCTGTCAGCGGATATCGAGTCTGAGCCGCTGAGTGAAGCGGTCTGGATCTGATCCAAGGTCAGTCTGTCGACACTCTGGCGCTGTGGTTCTCAACGTGGGGTCCGCGGACCACCAGGGGTCCTTGAGGGGGTTCCAGCGGGTCCCCCAGCAAATTGATGAATTGTTAAACTTCACCATTACTTCATTTACAAGAAGTTAACACAGTTAGAGAATGTAGAAGAATGACTGTTTTAGTTATAGTTTCTCTGTTATCTCTTTAGCTGCAATACAGACAGTCATGGGATTCTGGACAAAATCATATCTGACAATAACAACATTCTCAGATTTGGGTCCGAAAGACAAAATCTCATCAAATGGGGGTCTGTGGCTCTAATGTGGACTGGATTAAGGGTCTGTGAAATGAAAATGAATGAGGATCAGTGGTTTAACGTGTCGAGGAGAGGAGGACGGGCTTCTCATTAAGACCAAATCACATTCAGAGCCTCCATCAACAGAACAGAACAGAACAGAACAGATCAGCCTGTGGGGTCGAGTGTTCCCACCGGACCGGTCTATCACCTGGAGGTAATGAAGGTTTCAATAAGGCAGCTTTTCTCTCTAGTCTTTTTCAAACTCTTGTACCAGACTGATGCATTAAGTCTCTGTGTGCCTCTGGTAGAGTCTTGGGTCGTGTCTCTTCCTCTATGATAAAACCCCCAAATCAGTGATTCTGTGATCTGTTGCTCTGGTAGAGCAGACTGGAGACTTGTGTGGTTTTTTCTCTCTCTCCATTCACTGCCATTGTCTGGAGGAACAGTCTGAAAATCACTTCTAGCACATAAAGGAACGCTGACAAAGCAGATTCTGACTATATATAAAAAACTAGTCCTGCTGCTGAATTGTTTTGAAGTGAATCTCTTTCTTTATGTTTATTAAACCTTTCAGTCTGAACAAGTGGAACACCGAAATTGGAGGAAACTTATGATGGAATGAAGAAAATAGTATGTTTACCAATAAGTGTAAATAGACAAAAAAAAAAAGTGAGAGACTAGTTTTTTATATATTGTCAGAATCTGCTTTGAGTCTGTTCCTCCAGACAATGGCAGTGAATGGAGAGAGAAAAAAAAAACAATTCTCCAGTCAGTCTGCTCTGCCGGAGCAACAGATCACAGAATCACTGATTTGGGGTTTTTATCATGGAGGAAGAGACACGACCCAAGACTCTACCAGAGCTACACATCATTTTAATGTAATGCGCACACGAAGGTGAGAAGAGTGTAATCTTAAGTAAATTTGGGGCCACAAAGCTCTAATTGGAGCTGATCTGGGGACAGCTGGAGCGCAGTAATTCAGGCTAACTGCCACCGCAGCCGTTAATAATGAAGTGCGGCGGAGTGCAGGGAGCCGCTGGAGGAGACGAGCTGCAGTCTGAGGCTGTAAATCAGCAGGATGAGGATCTGCTGCTGAGCCTCACACACACACACACACACACACACACACTGTGTCTATCTGCTGAGCCTCACTGCACACACACACACACACACACACACACACACACACACTGTGTCTATCTGCTGAGCCTCACTGCACACACACACACACACACACACACACACACACACACTGTGTCTATCTGCTGAGCCTCACTGCACACACACACACACACACACACACACACACACACACACACACACACACACACACTGTGTCTATCTGCTGAGCGGGGCGTCACAAACAGGCAACTCTCTCACTTCATCCCCCTTTACAGGCCCACATTCACCTGCTTGAGCTTCCATTACAGCAGGATACCACAGGAGGGTATCAGTTAAGTATCAGCTGGTCGAGTTAATAAGTTAATTTCCTATAAGATTTTGTGTTATTCATTGTCATTTGTTTGTCTTTTTTTTAATCTCTTTGCTTTGTTTATGTTATCAGTACCTTCATTTTTATTTATTTATTTGCACTACAAGCCTTTTGGTTTTGAAAAGTGCTCGACAAATAAAGTTTGTTATTATTATTAGTGTTATCTGTCGCTATCAAACTGATGGAAGTTATTGGGGGTTTTAAGGTGAAAAAAAGACTAAATTCTTGTTTTGTTCTGAAAATGTAATTGATTTTTTTTCATACTGGTGGTTGTTTCTCTTCTAATGATCACAGACTGCAGGTCAGAGTTTAGTCTCATTATTATTCATTATCATTATGCTCATCCTGCACATAAAAGCAACAATTGTATCAATATACTGAGTGGAATCGTTTGATTAAATTGGGAGTGAAACTGTTGCTGTTGAATAGATACTAACAGAACATAACATAACTGTGTTATTGTGCACAGTGTCTCCTGGTGTCAGCCTGCAGTATGGATGGGTTAAAACTGACAAGTAAACTGATGACTAAATAAACACAAAAACATATGAGAAAACATTGAAATATGTCTATTATCTTGATTATCAGAAGTAAATGAGTAAGTAAATGACATCACTGCTTAAACCTGACCGACCTGGGATCAGACTGGATGTTTAAACCTGACTGACCTGGGATCAGACTTCATGTTTAAACCTGACTGACCTGGGATCAGACTTCATGTTTACACCTGACTGACCTGGGATCAGACTGGATGTTTAAACCTGACTGACCTGGGATCAGACTTCATGTTTACACCTGACTGACCTGGGATCAGACTGGATGTTTAAACCTGACTGACCTGGGATCAGACTTCATGTTTAAACCTGACTGACCTGGGATCAGACTTCATGTTTAAACCTGACTGACCTGGGATCAGACTGGATGTTTCAACCTGACTGACCTGGGATCAGACTTCATGTTTAAACCTGACCGACCTGGTATCAGACTGGATGTTTAAACCTGACTGACCTGGGATCAGACTGGGATCAGACTTCATGTTTAAACCTGGCTGACCTGGGATCAGACTTCACGTGCTGAATGAGTTTCATTCATTGAACAGGCTCTGCAGCAGCAGGTCTCTCCTCTCCTCTCCTCTCCTCTTTTTTTTTTAAACCAGCAGAAGTTTTCCCGATGAAAACACTGCAGCAGCGAGTGGAAACCGTCACTGATACCGTCACTGACACTCTGATCGATACCCGCGCCTGATCAGATCGATACCGCAGGATCCTACACATCTGCAGTAACGGACGCGCAGAGCGGATCAGACGTGATCCGGTCTGGATGATAAACGCGCAAAGTAAATAAAATAGAGTTTTTCACATGAGTTCCCAGGCCGTGAGAAAAAGCTACAGGTTGCTGCGGGCGGAAAACTCCACGACTGTTTCGCAATCATCAGCCTCACAGAAACAGAGCGGAGAGTCCGGATCACGGTCCGGACTCAAACCCGCAGATGTTCCGGTCCGGATCAGACAGCGGAGGTCTGCAGAGAGAAGTCAGGAAACTAGAAACCACAGCGACTCACCCAGAAAGTCCATCAGCCGCGACGGACCGTCTCATGCCTCTGCAGTAAACAGAGACGCTGAACTCACCGCGAGGCTGTCAACACAACACCGCGCGGTCAAGTCACGCGCAGGAAACAACGACGCTTCCGCACGCACCCTTCAAAATAAAAGCCTTGCGATGTTTGAGGTTTCAATCCGCGGGCTTTAGGGACACCTGCGTCTCAGCTTCGGGTTCAAATTAAGTTTTCAGGATGACAGACATTCATCGATGTTTTCTCGTATGTTTTTGTGTTTATTAAATCATCAAATATCATTTACTTTCAGTCAGTTTTAACTCATCCATACTGCAATCTGACATCAGGAAACACCATGTACAATAAAACAAATTAAATTATCTTGGTATCTATTCAACAGAAACGGTTTCACTCCCAATTTAATTAAATAATTTCACTTAATACAATTTTTACTTTATATGTAGGATTAGGCCAACATATAAAGTCTGCAATGTCCTTTAATTTCAAAGGCATGATGTAAATCATTACTGTTATCAACATTATTCTTCTTCTTTTTGTTTGTTTTTGTTTTTGTTTTTTGATTTTTTTTTTTTGGGGGGGGGGGCGCGGTGTCAATGTTATTGTGCCATGAAGGTCTAAATTCTAAGGCTTTTCCAACCTGACATGAAACTCTGATCAAAACACTGAATACTGGGAATTTGGGGACAGATTTTCAGCATGAAAGCTTTAAACACAAAATATCATCTACCACCAGGTTCAATCTGAAAATATCAGTATTGTATCCTCAAAAACCTGTATCACTCCTACCCTCCTCCTGTACATCCCAATACGTAATACTTTAAAGCGACAACTTTCAGGCTTTTATTGTGAAGGTAACACTGCCAGTCTTCCGGTCTCATTGCAGCTAGCTTGACGCGGCTCAAGTCAAGACAGAGGAATGTAGAAAAGCCAGAGTCCAACCAGTCAGAGCTGCAGATCTGAGCCGCCTCCGTCCTGCACAACCACAGACACACACACACAGACAAACACACACACACACACACACACACACACACACATATAGACACATAGACAAACACACACTGCAGGACAGCCAGAGGATTTTTTTTTTTTATCATTTTACACTATTCCCTCACATGAAGAAGCAGACTGGTCGTCCACATGCTGTCAGGAGCAGAGATGCAGAGGGAAATAAACTGACCAAACAAACACTAGAGGACAGAAAGATCCACTGTTTTCAGAAATCCATTCATTCATCCTTCCTGTGACCCTTGAATATCTTCATTCTATGGATTCATTTCATACATTTTAGCCTAAAAAGCTGCTGAACTCTGTTGTGCAGGTGAGCTGTGGGAAACACAGTTCAGCTGTTTGATCCTTTTCCTCTGATCTGCAGCCTCATCTGAGACAAACACCTCCAGGTTCAGGAAAAGTAAAGAAGAAGAAGAGAACGCTGCAGCAGACCTGACAGTTAATAACCAGTCAGTCAGTCAGTCAGTCAGTCAGTCAGTCAGTCAGTCAGTCAGTCAGTCAGTCAGTCAGTCTATAATTACACTTCATGGGTGACAGTGGGCTAAAATTACATCTGAACAACTGTCACTAGTCTTTCTCTCTCTGAAAAGAAAAGGAAGTGAAGGAAGAAGAAGAAGAAGAAGAAGAAGAGGGCAGGAAGGAACATCCAACTTCCTGTTCAGCATTTTACTTCCCAGTCCGCCTCCAGATAACCCACCTGTCAATCAAACCTCTCAAAGCCTTCCAACAGCACATTTAACCCTGCATTAAACCCAGTATAAACCCTGTATTAAACCCAGTATAAAGCCTGCATTAAACCCAGTATAAACCCTGCATTAAACCCAGTATAAACCCTGTATTAAACCCAGTATAAAGCCTGCATTAAACCCAGTATAAACCCTGCATTAAACCCAGTATAAACCCTGTATTAAACCCAGTATAAACCCTGCATTAAACCCAGTATAAACCCTGCATTAAACCCAGTATAAACCCTGCATTAAACCCAGTATAAACCCTGTATTAAACCCAGTATAAACCCTGCATTAAACCCAGTATAAACCCTGTATTAAACCCAGTATAAACCCTGCATTAAACCCAGTATAAACCCTGCATTAAACCCAGTATAAACCCTGCATTAAACCCAGTATAAAGCCTGTATTAAACCCAGTATAAACCCTGCATTAAACCCAGTATAAAGTCTGCATTAAACCCAGTATAAAGCATGTATTAAACCCAGTATAAACCCTGCATTAAACCCAGTATAAAGCCTGCTTTAAACCCAGTATAAACCCTGCATTAAACCCAGTATAAAGCCTGTATTAAACCCAGTATAAACCCTGCATTAAACCCAGTATAAAGTCTGCATTAAACCCAGTATAAACCCTGCATTAAACCCAGTATAAAGTCTGCATTAAACCCAGTATAAAGCATGTATTAAACCCAGTATACAGCCATTATGAACCAAGTATAAACCTAATATTAAACCCAGTATAAACCCAGTCTAAACCCAGTCTAAACCAGTACAGGCCCAGTCTAAAGCAGTCTAGATCAGTGTTGGAGCTGGTGTGTGGGAGCAGAGTTGGGTCATTAACATATAAATAACCTCCTCTCCCTCAGCATAAAGCAGGGTGGGGTGGGGGGTGGGGGGGGGGTTAAGGGGGTCACAGGGGGATGAATGAGGCTGTGTGGCCAACTGACCGGCACAACCCCCCATCCAGCCCCCCATCCTACTCCCTACCCCACCCCCCCCATCCCACCCCCACAACAAAACAGAACCATGCTACATTTGCCACCATTTTCCTATTTTCCAGATTTTTAATTCTACATTCTACACTCAACATTAGAAAACAAAACTGTTTCTTGTGAGAATAAGTGTCAGAAACATTAAATGTAATCAGTCCAGTCCAGTCCAGTCCAGTCCAGGTAGTTCAGGTGAGAAAGCATCATGTGACTAAACATCCAGGAGCTTCAGACTGAGAGAGAAAGTTTCTAAACCCTGAAGGGAAACAGAAACTTTCAAAAGTCTGGAGAAACATCTGCTGCTCTGTTTCTCATTTTCAACACAGAGACAATTTTGTGGACAATAAAGTTTCTAACCATCAGAACCACCAGTCCAGTCTGAACCTGACTGACTGTTCTGTGTTTCATCCTGATCTTCAGTCTTCTGCTTAAAGGCTTGAAATGAGTTTCTTAGTCAAATATAAATAGTGAAGTTGATCTATGAATGAATGTATGAATTTCTTTCCAAAGCCTTTGCCTTTCCATCAAGGCAAAGAATCTAAAATATAAGATAGTTTTGATTTGTTTAACACTTTTTTTGCTCGCTGCATAATTCCATTTGTGATATTTCATAGTTTTGAGTCTTTGCTGTTATTCTGAAATGTGGAAAAATAGTAAAAATGAAGAAAATATGGTGTTTTCAAACTTTTGACTGGCAGTGTGATTAAATATCATTATTATCATTCACTCTGTGACTTGATCAACGCTGCACCTTGGTACAAAGAGAAGTTTTCTGTCTTGGTGACAAAGCCCCCCCCCCCCCTCCTCCCCCCTCCCCCCTCCTCCTCCAGACAGAGGACACACTGCGGTCTTTGTCCGTCTGTCCAGCCTGGGACATTCCCCAGCTCCAGCGTCTCTCCCACACACACACACACACACACACACACACACACACACACTGCAGCACCGGGCGATAACG
>NW_027280567.1:37500-43865 GCF_046629955.1 Centroberyx affinis
GAGATAAAAACATTGAGTAAGAATATATAAATCAACATGATCAGGCGCTGACTCATTCATCAGCTCTTGTGGCTGGACGCTCTGCTGTCACTGAAACATGAGGAAAACCAAGAGGATCATGGGAGAGCAGCGCGCTCAGAAGACAATAAGACTCTGTCTCAGTTTACAGTTTTTTATTTTGGCTTCATGCCCATGAGCCGATCCTGCTGTCTGTCCACCAGCATGTCATGATTTACTGCTTTACATTATTGTTGTGGCAGACACATTGACTTTTTTTTTTTTTTGCATCATGATGTTTTTTAGACCCAATACTGTATACTACTTAAAATGAATCATGTTGCTCTGTCTTATAGAATGAGATATTATCAATTGTAAGTTTATAACTTGCCATATATATATATTCATATATACAGTATACATATATACACACTTGTGAACTGAGACCAAAAGTGAGACCAAGTCTTGCTGCTATCCTATGATCCTCATGGTTTTCCTCATATACACTGGCTTCAGCAGAGGAAAATAAAAACCAGAACCAAGACATTTACATGAGAACGTCAACAGTTTGCCACAGGAGGAGTGTGGGCGATGTTTCACAGAGAGCAGCAGAAAAGTGGTAGATGAGTAGTAACAGTAGAAGAAGAAAACAGATTATCAAAACCCATGAAGCATTCTGCAGACTGTTGATTCTCACAGAAACAAAGAGCTTTGCTGTTCAAACAGCAAGAAACCAGACAACATTTTCCATCTCAGTCTTTTATGAGACTCTCATACAAAGTGACTGACAGAGAGTCAGTGTCCAACGACACCTGAACTGACAGAATGAACCCACCAACAATCATTTTTACTGACCAAAATAAGTAATACATAGAAATACTTCAGCCTGTGTTTGTACTGCATCAGGTTCTGTGTATTCATTTACAAGAGAGCTTTCATATTGGGAGCGTCAATCCAAAATTAAAAACCCATATCAGCTGAACTGAGGTTTCCACACACCGATATCCTGTTCATGAATCAGGATATTCACAATTTTAATATTAGCGCTGAGCTGCAGGTAAACAGTTTGTCCTGTTTGCCTTAAAAACCTGGAAAACACAAATATGACAAAGCTGAACTCTACAGATATGAGGCACGGCACCTCGTCCTGTTTACTGTCAGAACACAGAACACTGAAGAAACTGCACAGAAACAGATGATCCTGAATACGAGCGTGATGTGGATCAGAGAGACCGGTGTGGATCCAGTCAGCAGGTAGAAACAGTCATATCCCTTTTCGACCAAGGCAGTTCGAGCCTAATCTCGAACCAGTTCTTTGCGTTTCGACAGCCAAAGAACCGGCTCTCGGCCAGGAAAACTGGTTCCAGAGTGGCACCAACACTTTGCTGGTCTAGAATAAAGAACCGCTTACGTCAGGGATTATCATGACCAACCAAAACCAACAAGACCAAGAAGACCGCCATTGTTAAAAAAACCAGAGCTTCATGGACATGGACATGGACGTGAAGCAGCAGTGGTCCGTGGAGGAGACAAACTGTCTCCTTGCATTGTGGACTCTCCTCAACAGAGATTCAGAATAAACTCGAGGAAGCTTCAAGAACGAAACCGGTGTTTGAACAAAGACAGCATGAGATGGCTAGTGCTGCTGGGGAGGCGGAGACGTACACAGACGTATACAGTGACATAATGACCTGGATCTCTAGTCTAGCCAGCTCTACTCTGTGGAAAAGCAAACCGGTTCTTATAAGGTTCGCAAGTTGAACCAACTGCGGACCGGCACCAGCACCAGCCCAGCACCAGCACTAGGTTCCAGTTGGTGGAATCAGTCTGCTGTTCCCTTCATCTGAATCAGCTGCTTGACCTCAGACAGGAATCAGCTGACAGTCTGCAGGCTGGCTGCAGCTCACAGTCTGGACCAGCAGAGGGAGCTGTGGTTCCGTGGAAAACCTCCACAGAACATCAGCCCAGTTCATCAGACTGGTTTCCTCTGTCTGTCATACAAGCTGGATAGCAGTCAGTCAGTTTTCTGTCCAGGTCACCAGCCATCGTTTCATCTGCTGAGGCGGAGAGAGAAAACCAGAAGTGCTTCTACTTTGCTAAAATCTCTTCTGGTCTATGGTTGAAATCTACTTGGATCTAGTCAGGCTCTTTCTCTGTACAGTCCTCTGACACAGGCTGTGATGAAGAGCTGGAGGAATAAACAAACTTGACCTTGTATCTTAAGATGAAGTAAAAAAAAACAAAAAAAACAGGTGTGTAAATCTGCTGAGGTGCTTTCCTGCTTTTTGTTGCACATGCTGTTTCCCATGCACTGCAAACAGGAGCAGAGCAGACAGGCAGAGGTTCCTTTAATTAAAATACAGACATGCACATAGTGCCGATTTGCACTTTATTGCTGTTGTTGTCTGTGTGGTTGTATTTTATGTCCTGCTGTGGAAGCCTTGTTCATTGCCCCTCGGGGATAAATAAACGTTGTTGAATTTAATTGAATTGAAAGTAAAGTGCAGAAGCAAAGCGACTCAACAGGATCAGCACAGTCGTGTTGAATGGATCCACATCGAAGGTTAGGAGTCGATATTCTGAGTGAAGAACACGACTTCCCCGCCTCATACACGGGCCGGGCCGGCTGTTTGGAGGATTATATACACGCCGAATTTACCAGAACATCCTACCGATTAGAAATAAAGTCTCAAGTTATATTTTCTGATTTGTGTTTTTTGCCGATGAGCAAGTAAAAACAAACTGCCAGATTTTTGAAGGGACCTTGGTGTGGCTGCAGCCTTCAGCCTCACTCTGTTTCACTCTCTACCATTCAGGAAACTACCGATATTTACTGGTCATATTAAGCTTCAGGAAAGTAAATATTACACTGAACCTTTAAAGGGATGGAAAGGTGAGAGAGTGTGTGTGTGTGTGTGTGTGTGTGTGTGTGTGTGTGTGTGTGTGTGGAGCTGCAGAGCCTCAGTCTGCAGCAGGAGGCAGGCAGACAGCCGCCGCTCTCTGGATTAAAAATGTAAGTGATGTCTGGAGGAATCAGCCTGATGTCTGCTGACGCTCCGGCTGTCCGCCACACACCGCCGACTCAGCACAGGTCAGAGGTCAAACCCCCCCCACCCCCCCGCCCCCCCACCCCCACCGTGTCACAGTGTATTAGTGGGAAGTGACACGGCAGCACTTCCTCTGCAGTGGCTCCAGTCAGACTGATCTCTGCTCTGATATCGTCCTTTTATTAAACTGATCTGCTCCAGTCTGATTGATTACAGATTTATCGTAGAATTGATCAGTATCACACTGGTCTGTCGGTGGGAAGACCTGAACCTGAACCGACTCTAATGAGACATTCTGATTGATCTTGTACAGGCAGGTGTAGGCAGGCTGAGGCTCCGCCCTCCAGACCTCCCAGCATGCCGAGGGGCTGCGGTACAGATCATAATCTGTGGTGAGACTGGCCTCCAACACAAACACAGAGATGACATACAGTCTGTTGTGCCTGAAGAACACACACACACGCACACACACACACACACACACACACACACACACACACACACTGTACTATATCAGGGTAACTGCAGGTTTCAAAAAGCCAAATTTAAGACTCAAACACCTTTTTAATTCTGCCTGGAATTGAATGTCAGACCATTTTAAAACTCCCGTTTCCAGCGGTGGAAGAAGTACTGAGATATTTTACTTCAGTAAAAGTAGCAATACAGCAATGTAAAGATACTTCATTATAAGTAAAAGTCCTGCATGAAAAATCCTACTTCAGTAAAAGTACATAAGTATTAGCAGCAAAATGTAGTTAAAGTATTAAAGTAAAAGTAGTGGTTTGGTCCCTCTGACTGATATTTTATTATATATGACATCATTAGATTATTAATACTGAAGCATCAGTGTGTAAGCAGCATGTTACTGTTGTAGCTGCTGGAGGTGGAGCTAGTTTGAACTACTTTATATACAGTTAGCTAGTTTAGTCCAGTGGTTCCCAACCTAGGGGTCGGGCCCCTCCAAAAGGGTCACCGGATAAATCTGAGGGGTCGTGAGATGATTAATGGGAGAGGAAAGAAGAAAAAACAAAGTTCTGATACACAAATCTGTTTTCAGTTTTTGGACTTTTTCTCTAATCTTTGATTTTTGCTGAAATATTGGATCATTTGAACATTTATTGAAATGAAACCATGTGAGGTTTAGAGGGAAAAATCACTATTTGGTGGAGCTGTTAACAACTCATAGACATCTGAAATGTGACCCGACTACACACTGCTTTTTGGAAGACGTCAAAAGCCAAAAAGGTTGGAAACCACTGGTTTCATCTTTAACAATGTGTTGTATTTTAAAAGCTTGTTATATTATCCATTGTGTCAAATCTCCATCTGAAAAGTAACTAAAGCTGTCAAATAAATGTAGTGGAGTAGAAAGTACAATATTTCCCTCTGAAATGTAGTGGAGTGGAAGTATAAAGTAGCATCAAATGGAAATACAAAAGTACAAGTATCTCAAAATTATCTAAGTACAGTACTTGAGTAAATGTACTTAGTTACTTTCCACCACAGCCTGTTTGTGACTGAACAGCTGATGAAAGCTGTGAAACTATAAACAGGCAGAAGAAGAAAAAGGACAGCAGGACATTAACAGAGAGACATGAAGAGACATGAAGTCCAGCTGAGTTCAGTACAGCAGACAGGATGCAGATTGTTCTACTGACTCTGATCTGGATCCATCTGACAAACCTGACATCACTTGCTGAGGAATAAACCGCTAATAACTGGATTACATTTTGATTATTTAAGACTTTTCCAGACTTTTTAAGGTCATAAACCCTAACCTAACTCTAATCTTAACCCTAAACCAGCTCCTTAAAGTGAGGAAATAAGGATTTAAGACATTTCAATACCTTTCAAAGCCTTATGTTTAGATTATTTAAGACTTTTTCCAGACTTCTTAAGGACTTGCAGATACTACTATATGTCCGCTAATACCTGGATTTAACACATCTGAACACTTTTTACAGCTTAAATTTTAAGACTTTAAGAATCTGTGGATACTCTCACACACACACACACACACACACACACACACACACACACACACACACACACACACACACACACACACACACACACACACACACACACACACACACACACACACACACACACACACACACACACACACACACACTCCTCTGTGGTGCTGTAGTGTTAAACAATAGCACGGCCTGTTTCCACATGGCGTCTCCTCCGGCCGCGATGTGACGGCAGAGCAAACAGACGCTGCTTTCACTGCGCCTGATTGGCCGGGATTATTCAGTGTTTGTCTGGCTGGTAAACACTCCACACACACACACACACACACACACACACACACACACACACACAAAGGCTGTAATTGATTGTGATCGTCATTTAATTCCAGTGTAAATTCTGGCGTTACTGCTAATGCTGATGCCCTCTGCCAGGAGGAGGACAACGGAAATCAGTCTCTGATTTCACACTGATGCTCACAAGGATTTTATTCATGTTTTTCTGTGATTTAAAAAAAAAAACCCTCATTAAATAAACCAAATCATATACTGTCAGAGGGTCTACTAGGAAATTTCACACTATTTGGCAGCCTTTCTTAACCTTTGTTGAGGATATGGAAGCTGACAGCATAATAATGTAATCAATTTTTCTGTCATTTCATTCTATTTATTTTATTATTTTATTGTTATTTTAGTTATTTCTTTTCCTTTTACAGATCTCTGGATATGTATAATGTTTATATGTGTATGTCTGGTATTTGGGGGGTGGGGGATTCGATTAAGTTTCCTTTTCTTTTTCCGTTGGACCCGTTTGGACCTGTGATATAATGTGAGAAAATTAAAATAAAAAGACCCTGAGCAAAAGAAATAAACCAAATCAAAGCCAAGCAGTGAAGGAACAGAGAGAAACAGCAGGACTCACTTCACTCTGTTCACTATCTAGTACTGAGGACTCTTACTAATATAATATACTGTATATCATTTAGTGTAGAGCTGAAAGACATTGACAAAAAATCTAATTGCAATTATTTGACAAAATACCACAGTTGTATTCATTCGTAGTTTAATTTGTAGATTCATAGATTTGTTTTTCTTGTCATACATTTTTAGAACTTTACAATTGTTTAACGAAAAAGTGATTTTGTTAAAAATAAACTAGATGTGAGTGAGCAGATTTACTGAGTTTGAGTCTGATGAAGGTTTTGATTCTAAAAACTCCTTGTTCACAAATCCAGTTTGGACCAAACTCTCTCTGAAGAAATTAACTGCAGATTTGGAAACTGCAGAAGTTCATAGTGCGCTTTTTTTTTCTATTTGATTAATTGTTCAGCTCTAATTTAGTGGA
>NW_027280568.1:2500-5000 GCF_046629955.1 Centroberyx affinis
AGTTCATCTTATAAACTTCACTGACGATGTTCCTCCGGTTCCCACAGGAAGGTCTGAGGTTCAGGTTCAGGTTCAGGTTCAGGTTCAGGTCGGTGTTGGTGCTCACTGCTCAGTGAAATCCTGCATGAGTCTGTATGGATGCTGTGGAAAAAAACATTTAGCAGAAATCAGCCTAGTTTCGCTCCGTATTCAGTGTGATGATCCACCGGCTGTTTACAGTTTTCGTTATTCTCTACACCTAATATACATATGATTTGTACCAGGCGTGACAAATGTCTGGTTTTATTGTGAAGGCAAAAGCTAATTTCCGGTGTTAGTCACACTAACTGTAGCAGCTTGACGCAGCTCGCCCCGTCACGTGTTTACTTCCGCCGGACCACAGTTAGTGTGACACCGCGACGCGAAGCAGCGGCGGCGGCTCGTGCGGTCCGGACATGAACTCCAACTCCGACAAGAAAATATTTTACTTATGAAGAAAATATTTCTGTGATGAAGAAAATATTTCTGTGAAGAAGAAAATATTTCTGTGATGAACGGCGAGCAGAGCGTCACCCCGCCGCGAGGAGAGTGTGTTTACACCAGCTGCTACTGGTAAGACTCCAGTACAACCAGTAACACTAACCAGTGACCTACCAGTATGTTTTTTAATGTTACATGATGGTTCTACTGGTATCTCGGGTGTATTTAATGTTACATGATGGTTCTACTGGTATCTCGGGTGTATTTAATGTTACATGATGGTTCTACTGGTATCTCGGGTGTATTTAATGTTACATGATGGTTCTACTGGTATCTCGGGTGTATTTAATGGTACATGATGGTTCTACTGGTATCTCGGGTGTATTTAATGTTACATGATGGTTCTACTGGTATCAGGTTATGTTCTTGTTCTGCAGTGAGGAAAATGTGTGGAAACTGTGTGAGTTCATCCAGAAGGAGAGAACCGCCCCGCTGGACGAAGTGTTCGTGGTTTTTATCTCTAATGAGAACAGAACGGTGAGAACAAACTGGAGAACATCTCTGCCAGCTTCCAGGTTCTACAGAATATCTCTACCAGGTTCTAGGGCCGAACAATTAATCAAAATTTTATCTAAATCTCAATATGGCCGACTGCAGTTTTCAAATCACAGGAGCTGTAATATCAGTTAAAGGTGAAATGTGTCAAAATATAATTTAAAGTAAATATCATGGTGCTGCAGAGATGTCCTGGCCTACACATCATATTCTACAGACTGAAGAAAACATCTTTGTTTGGTACAGATCCCCGCAAAAGTCACACCATAATCATTTTAACACGTTTTTCAATTAAAATGAGAATAATGATGTAAAAATTATCATTCCCTCTAATATCACAAATCATATCACAGTCGCAATATCAGTGAAAATATTGTTTCAAAATCGTTCAGCCCTACCAGGGTCTAGAATATCTCTCCCAGGTTCTGAACAGACCTGAAGGATCTGGTTCTTCACCAACAGGTTCCTCTCTGGAAGCAGAAGGCAGGTCATGGAGACCAGCCGGTGATCTGGGTCAGTACACACACACACACACACACACACACACACACACACACACACACACACACACTACAGCAGATTATAGATATATAGATTATAGATTGAGGAGCTTCAGGCTGTTCAGTTTGTTTTAAAAGGTTTTGGAAGAAGATTTATAATAAATGTGATTCTAATGTTTCACTGTATGAATATCAATAATAAATCAGATTATAATATATGCGTATTCCTAATAGATCAGACTGTAATGTTCTGCAGTGTCTGGATATAAACCTCAGCTGGTTCCGTGGTGTTCTGCAGGATTACCACGTGGTTCTGCTGCAGGTCCGGCAGGCCGGCGGTCTGGTTTACGATCTGGACTCTCTGCTGCCGTTCCCCTGCAGCCTGCAGCTCTACTCCACCCAGGCCCTCCGCTCCGACCGCCACATCAAACACACCTACCACAGGTACCTGTCTGTCACCTGTCTGTGATGATGTCAGTTATTAACACCAGAACCACCAGGGTCAGTCTGACCCCCCTTGTGGTTTCTAACACATGGAACTCTGTTCAAATAAAACCTTCATCTCTCAGTTCACTTTTCCTAAAACGGTTTTATTAATCATCCGGTGAATTATGGGGGTGTGGGATGAAAAGAAAAAAAAAAAAGATAATTTATACCTAGAACCGCAGAGGGTCATTTCCCCTCATAGAAAAGCTGAATGACTCCGCCCACGCACGGTTGCCTAGCAACGCCTGTTGTTTAGCCAAGACGTCTTTTAGCTTCCAGCAGCTAGCTTACAAACAACTAGAAACAGACGGTGACAAAAGAAGAAAGATGAAAGTCCAGGAGGCTCTGATGCTTCAGGACTGAGGAGAATCTGATGTGGAGATGATTGACACTTCACTTCACCTGATGACTCATCTTCATCTGAGGAAGAGGACGAGCCTCCACCTGTAAACAAGGTTTCTGAAAGCTAACATCAGGCTCCTGAAACTCAACTTCACAAT
>NW_027280568.1:7500-33906 GCF_046629955.1 Centroberyx affinis
GAACTGCTGAAGGAACGACATCTGTGACTGCTGACCCCGGGTCAGTTATTAAAGTGACTGACTGTCTGTGATGATGTCACTTATGATGTCACTTATTAAAGTGACTGACTGTCTGTGATGATGTCACTTATGATGTCACTTATTAAAGTGACTGACTGTCTGTGATGATGTCACTTATGATGTCACTTATTAAAGTGACTGACATCTGCTCACATCACACATTTTCTTGGCCTGTAAACCGGTTCAGTGTAAACCGGTTCAGCAGGGTAAACCGGTTCAGCAGGGTAAACCGGTTCAGCAGGGTAAACCGGTTCTGCAGTGTAACCCGGTTCAGCAGGGTAACCCGGTTCAGCTGTGTAAACCGGTTCTGCAGGGTAAACCGGTTCTGCAGGGTAACGCGGTTCAGCAGTGTAACCCGGTTCAGCAGGGTAACCCGGTTCAGCAGGGTAACCCGGTTCCGCAGGGTAACCCGGTTCTGGTGTTTGTCCAACAGGAAGTTCCGTGTGGTTCCTGCTGACAGCTTCCTGCAGAATTTTTCCTCGGACCGATCGCACATGAAGGACTCTGATGGAGCCTGGCGCATGCCCCCCCCCCCCTACCCCCCCATACACACTGCAGGTAATTAGCTAATCGTTAGCATGTTAGCATGTTAACCGTGTGACCTCATCGTTATGTTAATGAGCTGTGATGCGTTTCCTCCTCAGAGAGCCAGATGAATCTGGATCAGTTCATCAGCATGCAGCCTGAGGTCGGCTGGGGCAGCGTGTTCAGCCTGGACCACTTCCTGCTGCACCACACAGGAAGCTCTTCTTCTTCTTCTTCTTCTTCTTCTTCTTCTTCATCGTTACTTTAAACTGTTTTGTTTACTAAACGTCAGACTCCAGCAGAACGTGATGCTTCTGTGTAAAATACTTTTAATAAATGACTGGGAATCTGAATCTGCTGCCTGCTGCTGTATCTGAACCAGTCTGGACCAGTCTGACCCAGTCTGACCCAGTCTGGACCAGTCTGACCCAGTCTGGACCAGTCTGGACCAGTCTGACCCAGTCTGGACCAGTCTGACCCAGTCTGACCCAGTCTGGACCAGTCTGACCCAGTCTGGACCAGTCTGGACCAGTCTGACCCAGTCTGACCCAGTCTGAACCAGTCTGGACCAGTCTGACCCAGTCTGGACCAGTCTGGACCAGTCTGGACCAGTCTAAGTTTATTGTATAGCACCTTTCACAGATACAGAATCACAAAGTGCTTCACAGTATTAGACAGTAGCAGGAACAACAGACAGCACAGAGCCCACATTAACATAACAACAGACAGCACAGAGCCTACATTAACATAACAACAGACAGCACAGAGCCTACATTAACATAACAACAGACAGAACAGAGCCTACATTAACATAACAACAGACAGCACAGAGCCTACATTAACATAACAACAGACAGCACAGAGCCTACATTAACATAACAACAGACAGCACAGAGCCTACATTAACATAACAACAGACAGCACAGAGCCTACATTAACATAACAACAGACAGCACAGAGCCTACATTAACATAACAACTGACAGCACAGAGCCTACATTAACATAACAACAGACAGAACAGAGCCTACATTAACATAACAACAGACAGAACAGAGCCTACATTAACATAACAACAGACAGAACAGAGCCTACATTAACATAACAACAGACAGCACAGAGCCTACATTAACATAACAACAGACAGAACAGAGCCTACATTAACATAACAACAGACAGCACAGAGCCTACATTAACATAACAACAGACAGAACAGAGCCTACATTAACATAACAACAGACAGCACAGAGCCTACATTAACATAACAACAGACAGAACAGAGCCTACATTAACATAACAACAGACAGCACAGAGCCTACATTAACATAACAACAGACAGAACAGAGCCTACATTAACATAACAACAGACAACACAGAGCCTACATTAACATAACAACAGACAGCACAGAGCCTACATTAACATAACAACACACAGCACAGAGCCTACATTAACATAACAACAGACAGAACAGAGCCTACATTAACATAACAACAGACAGCACAGAGCCTACATTAACATAACAACAGACAGCACAGAGCCTACATTAACATAACAACAGACAGCACAGAGCCTACATTAACATAACAACAGACAGAAACAGGAACAGACTCGCATGCAGAATAAAGAACAAAAGTTCCAAACAGACGAGGAAATAAAACCAATAAAAGCAAATAAAGTCAAATAGAACAAATGAGCCAAAAGCCTGTTCTGGACCTCGGGTTTAAACTCGAGGACCTGAGAGCCGGACTGGTGCTGCGAGGGAGGACGAGGTCAGCAGGATACTCTGGAGTCTGAAGGTCAGGACCAGAACTTTAAAATGGATCCGGAATGTTATCGGAAGCCGGTCAGAGGATCTCTTCTTGTTTCTGGCTTAAAGCCGAGCAGCTGCAGTTTGGAGACGCCAAAGACGTTTTATTCAAACGGGTAAAAAGAGCTTTAATCTAAACAGGAAGAAATAAAAGCATGAATCGTCTCCATTTCACCCTCGGACACGACAGATCTTAGTTTAGCAAAGTTCCTCAGATGGAAAAACCCTGACTGACGTGATTATGGAAAGACGGATCGGTCAAAGATCACATAAATTTTGTAGTTTATGTTGAACACAAACTTAACGACCCAGTACACTGCTTAATGTTTTCAGTTTTCAGGAGCAATTCTAAAAGTTTCTGTCTTATCTGCATTTAACTGAAGGAAAGTGTCATCCATCCAGTTCTCTTCATTAAAAATAGACAATTTAACATAAAAAACATCTCCATCTATAATTAAAACTAATTGGCTTAACATAAAGAAGACACCAAGCTCATAGAAAGCTACTTGTTTTATTTAACTCTATTCATATACATTTATTATTTTTATTATTTTTCTGAACTCAGCCACACAATTTCTCTAATTTCTCTAATTTCTCTAATTTGATCCCGGAGCTTTAAGGCTGTTAGACAACATTTAAACATTTACATCAAAGGTGTTTATTATTTCTTTCATTCCTTAACAGTCCCATCCACCACAGACAGACAGACAGATAGATAGATAGACAGATAGACAGACAGACAGATAGACAGATAGACAGATAGATAGATAGATAGATAGATAGATAGATAGATAGCTTGATAGATAGATAGATAGATAGATAGATAGATAGACAGACAGACAGACAGATAGATAGACAGATAGATAGCTTGATAGATAGATAGATAGATAGACAGATAGATAGATAGATAGATAGACAGACAGACAGATAGATAGATAGATAGATAGATAGCTTGATAGATAGATAGATAGATAGATAGACAGATAGATAGATAGATAGATAGATAGACAGACAGACAGATAGATAGATAGATAGATAGATAGCTTGATAGATAGATAGATAGATAGATAGATAGATAGATAGATAGACAGACAGACAGATAGATAGATAGATAGATAGATAGCTTGATAGATAGATAGACAGATAGATAGATAGATAGATAGACAGACAGACAGATAGATAGATAGATAGATAGATAGACAGACAGACAGATAGATAGATAGATAGATAGATAGCTTGATAGATAGATAGATAGCTTGATAGATAGATAGATAGATAGATAGATAGATAGATAGACAGACAGACAGACAGATAGATAGACAGATAGATAGACAGATAGATAGATAGATAGATAGACAGACAGACAGATAGATAGATAGATAGATAGATAGCTTGATAGATAGATAGATAGATAGATAGATAGATAGATAGATAGATAGATAGATAGATAGATGCATTTATTGGTCCTTTCAGAAATTTGTCGTGTGCCGTACAGCAATGTCAGACAAATAAACAGACAACTATGACAACTGCAATGACAGCAACAACAGCAACTCAAACAACAACAGCAACACAAACAACAACAGCAACTCAAACAACAACAGCAACTCAAACAACAACAGCAACTCAAACAACAACAGCAACTCAAACAACAACAGCAACTCAAACAACAGCAACTCAAACAACAACAGCAACTCAAACAACAACAGCAACTCAAACAACAACAGCAACTCAAACAACAACAGCAACACAAACAACAACAGCAACTCAAACAACATCACCGCACCTCTCCGCAGACGGGACGTCCCACCATGACATCACGGGTTCTGGTTCTGGTTCTGGTTCAGGTCTCGGTCCGGTGTCAGAGCCGAGCGAAGTGACCCAGGGAAACATTTAAAAGCCTGTTTGTTAAGATCGAGTCTTTGCTTTCGAGTCTCCAGTCGAGTCTCACAGAAGACCAATCCAAGTCGAGTCGCAAGTCCTGGTTTTCGCGACTCGAGTCCGAGTCTCGAGTCTCGAGTCTTCAGCTCTGGCTCATGGGAAATCATTATGTCTAATTCGGTTCTACCCTAACATTTCTCACTTAAAGGAACAGTTCACCCAGAACTGAAACCTCTGTCCTCATCTCAGGTGAAGTTTGTCCATATAACACACAGGGAGGCTGCAGCACAACTTCTCCAAAACACCTGAAGTCAGTGGGGACCAGTTCAGTGGGGACCAGTTCAGTGGGGACCAGTTCAGTGGGGACCAGTTCAGTGGGGACCAGTTCTTCAGAGTTCCACAAAGACCTGCAGTATATTTACACCATCATTTAGTGCAGATCTGAACTACAGCTGACTGATCTGCAACAGATAATGGTGTCTAGGTCTTTCTATTCACAGTGTGATTGTTTGTCTGTTGTTGTTTTGGACTCTGAAGAACTGGTCCCCACTGAACTGGTCCCCACTGAACTGGTCCCCACTGAACTGGTCCCCATTGAACTGGTCCCCATTGACTTCAGTTGTTTTGCAGAAGTTGTGCTGCAGCCTCCCTGTGTGTTATGTGGACTAACAAACTTCACCTGAGTTTCATCTGGCCTGAGGGGGAGGAGATGATGACAGGAGTTTCATTGTTGGGTGAACTATTCCTTTAACATTATTTTGGCAGAACGGTTTGCTCCTCTTCTCCTGTAGCTGATCCTCAGCTCCACTCTTCTTTCATCCCCCTCTCTGATGGAAACAGAAACGTCTGATCTGTGTGAGGAAAGGGAGAAACCCTCATGGTGTGTTTCTGTTGGAAGTGGTTTGTTCCATGCAGGCTCCCATCAGACTGGAGAACTTTGTGTTTTATCGTTCTGATCCATGAGGTCAGTTCTCTTCTCCTCGCTAAGCTGCAGAAATCACCAGCAATTAGCTAAAAAGATAAAGATAAACAATAAAATATTGACCACACATTTTTCTAAAGGTCTCTCTCTCTCTCTCTCTCTCTCTCTCTCTCTGTCTCTCTCTCTCTCTCTCTCTCTCTCTCTCTCTCTCTCTCTCTCTCTCTCTCTGTCTCTCTCTCTCTCTCTCTGTCTCTCTCTCTCTGTCTCTCTCTCTCTCTGTCTCTCAATTCAATTCAATTCAATTCAATAAGCTTTATTGGCATGACAGTTGTGTAACAATATTGCCAAAGCAAATGTGCACTGATAGTGCTCATCCATAAAAAGGAAAGAAAGGTAGAAAATACATTTGTCTCATAGAACAGACATTACAGAAATCCACCATAGCATGAAATAACAGATGAACAGAACAATAGAACAGAAGAACAACAAGAAGTACTGTATATGGACAGAGTCTTAATAGAACTGTCTCTCTGTCTGTCTCTCTCTCCCTGTTTGTCTCTCTGTCTGTCTGACTTTCTGTCTCTCTCTCTGTCTGTCTGTCTCTCTGTCTGTCTCTCTGTCTGTCTGTCTCTCTGTCTGTCTCTCTGTCTGTCTGTCTCTCTGTCTGTCTCTCTGTCTGTCTGTCTCTCTGTCTGTCTGTTTGTCCGTCTGTCTGTCTCTTTGTAGAAACAACATTTTTAAATAGGTCAAAATATGTTTTCCTTATAGCTTCATATTGTTTACAGTGAAGAAGAAAGTGCAGCTCTGTCTCGACCTCACCTGTCCTGCAGTGACCACAGAGTCTTTCTTCTCTGGGGAGCCAGGTTTTCTTATGCCTTCCCCTCTCTACAGCCAGACTGTGGTCACTGAGCCTGGACCTGGTCAGGGTCTGTCTCTGTCTCTCTGAGCCTGGACCTGGTCAGGGTCTGTCTCTGTCTCTCTGAGCCTGGACCTGGTCAGGGTCTGTCTCTGTCTCACTGAGCCTGTACCTGGTCAGGGTCTGTCTCTGTCTCTGTCTCTCTGAGCCTGGACCTGGTCAGGGTCTGTCTCTGTCTCACTTAGCCTGGACCTGGTCAGGGTCTGTCTCTGTCTCTCTGAGCCTGGACCTGGTCAGGGTCTGTCTCTGTCTCTCTGAGCCTGGACCTGGTCAGGATCTGTCTCTGTCTCTCTGAGCCTGGACCTGGTCAGGGTCTGTCTCTGTCTCACTGAGCCTGTACCTGGTCAGGGTCTGTCTCTGTCTCTGTCTCTCTGAGCCTGGACCTGGTCAGGGTCTGTCTCTGTCTCACTTAGCCTGGACCTGGTCAGGGTCTGTCTCTGTCTCACTGAGCCTGGACCTGGTCAGGGTCTGTCTCTGTCTCTCTGAGCCTGGACCTGGTCAGGGTCTGTCTCTGTCTCACTGAGCCTGTACCTGGTCAGGGTCTGTCTCTGTCTCTGTCTCTCTGAGCCTGGACCTGGTCAGGGTCTGTCTCTGTCTCACTTAGCCTGGACCTGGTCAGGGTCTGTCTCTGTCTCTCTGAGCCTGGACCTGGTCAGGGTCTGTCTCTGTCTCTCTGAGCCTGGACCTGGTCAGGATCTGTCTCTGTCTCTCTGAGCCTGGACCTGGTCAGGGTCTGTCTCTGTCTCACTGAGCCTGGACCTGGTCAGGATCTGTCTCTGTCTCTCTGAGCCTGGACCTGGTCAGGGTCTGTCTCTGTCTCTCTGAGCCTGGACCTGGTTGGGTTAGGGTTTATCTCTGACAGTCAAGAGATATTCCTCCAATTCATATTCACTTTTTAGGGTCCGATAACATTCTAATTTACTTTGAGTTTTAGTTTCAGTGTCCCAATGTTTCAAATAGTCGCTCTTGTAATCTTTGATTATTTGATTGACTTTTATGTTTGTAAGAGCTGTGCTGGTCTGAGGACAGTTTGTGTTGGTGTTTGTTAGTGTGTTAGTTAGTCTCAGTACCAGCTGACTTAGAGGACTCTTTTCAGGGTTCAGGTCTTGGGTTTTGAGAGCTTTGAATTGAAGTGACTCTTCGGGACTTGATTTTAAATGCATCCAGAATTTTAGGGATCTTTTTTGGACGTGAGTTATTAGTGGGTATCTGCCTAATTCTGCCCTACATGCATTAGTTGGTGTTTTCCTTTGAATTTTCAGGATCAGTCGACAGAATTCAGCATGTGAGGTTTCAGTCGGACGCTTGTCCCGTCTGTAGCTATGGTGACAGAGTGGACCCCGTACCTCACTTCCATACAGCGCAATGGGCTGAATTACACTATCAAACATTTTACACCAAATAGGAATCGGGATTTCATTATTGTAAATTTTCTTATGTATTGCATATAGAGCTCTGCGAGCTTTGTCCTTTAATGCATTCACTGCCATGTTGAAATGACCTGATGCAGTAATGACTAGACCCAGGTCAGTATACTGCATGGTGTGCTCTAACACGGTGCTGCCTAGACTGAGCTGGGATCTGTGTTCCTGACATCTGGGCTTCTTTTGAAAGACCATGATGTTGGTCTTTTTCAGGTTTACTGCCAGGGCCCAGGTCTGGCAGTAGTTCTCCAGCAGGTCCAGGTGCTGCTGTAGGCCCTGTGCAGTGGGTGACAGCAGCACCAGGTCGTCTGCATAGAGCAGGAATCTGATTCCTTATCTTGTAGACTGAGTCCGGGAGCTGCAGATTGTTCCAGCTGCACTGCTAGTTCATTAATATAAATGTTAAATAATGTTGGACTCATGCTACAACCCTGCCGAACTCCTCTTCTTTGGGTGAAGAACTCTGTACGTTTTTCGCCAATTTTTATTCCGCATTTGTTTTTCGAATACATTGATTTTATTACATCGTATACTTTACCCCCTACACCACTTTGTAAAAGTTTGTAATATAATCCCTCATGCCAAATAGAATCAAATGCTTTTTTGAAGTCAATAAAGCATGCAAAAAGTTTTCCATTTTTGGTTTGGTTTACATGTGTATTGATGAGAGTGTGCAGGGTGTAAATATGGTCTGTAGTACGGTGATTTGGGAGAAATCCAATTTGACCTTTGCTCAGGACATTGTGTTCGTTAAGGAAGGTTAGGATTCGATTGTTTAAAATGCTACTAAATAACTTCCCCAGGTTACTGCTCACACAAATGCCTCTGAAGTTGTTAGGATCCAGTTTGTCACCACTCTTGTATATCGGGGTAATAAACCCTTGGCTCCAGATGTCAGGAAAACAGACAGAATTTAGGACAAGGTTGAATAATTTGAGCACTGCTCTCTGCAGCTCAGGTGTGTTTATCATTTCACTTCTGATACTGTCAGGACCACAAGCCTTTTTGGATTTCAGAGTTTTTAGTTTTTCAGTCAATTCCTCTTGAGTAACAGGGAAATCAAGTGGATTTTGGTTGTCTTTAATAGTGCATTCTAGTAATTGTAGTTTTTGTTTGATCAGATTATAATTAGAATTTAGTTCCCTGGGTAGGATTTCACTGTAAAGGTTTTCAAAATGCTTTTTCCAGATTTCACCATTTTGAATAGGTAGGTCTTGTGGTTTTGTTTTGTTCAAGTTATTCCACATTTCCCAGAACTGATTCTGTTTAATTGAGTCTTCAATTTTTTGAAGGGTTTCATCGGTATGGTTTCGTTTTTTCTTCAGCAGAGTGTCTTTATATTTCTTTAGGATTATACAGTAATCTTTTCTGAAGTTTAAGTTCTCTGGCTGGCGATGTTTTAGGTTGGACATTTTGCGTAGTTCTTTTCTTATTGATTTACATTCATCGTCAAACCATTTTTCAGTTTTCATATGTTTCTTTCGCTTTTTGTTACTTTGTAACAGGTCAGCCATAGTTGCTGCCGTTTCAAAAATATTGCTAATTTCCTTGACAGCCAGATTGACTCCAGATGGATTGTTTTCAAAAGGTTTGTTAGTGAAGTTAATAATTTTGTTTGTTAGCTGTTCTGAGTTTAGGGCATTTATAAACTCTTTTGGACATTCTGTATTCCATCTGTATGTTTTAGGGAGTTTGTACAACTTACAGGGTTCTTTTCTGTGTTGCCTAGTAGTTTTTAGATAGGTATTAATTTGATTGTGGTCTGAAAGAGGAGTTTGTCTCCTGACAGTGAATGCATTGAAGGAGGTGGGGTCCATGTCAGTAATTGCATAGTCAACTACACTAGCTCCAAGTGCTGAACAACATGTGAACCTCCCTAAAGAATCCCCTCTGATCCGACCATTAAGCATGTACAGACCTAAGGCTCGACAAAGGTGCACTAGCTCTTTACCACTCTTATTGACAGTGTTATCCAGACTGTTTCTCTTTGGGAGAGTTGGTGTAAGGTATAGGGAGTTTTGACCAAACACATGATTATTGCCTTGTGAATCAATTTGGTCGGATTCAGATCCAGTTCGAGCATTGAAGTCACCACATAGCAGCACATTTCCCTGGGCCTGGAAATGGCTTATTTCTGAGTGGAAGTCATTAATGTATTCCTCTTCATAGTAAGGAGATTCTGCTGGAGGGATATATACTGCACAGAGGTAAATGTCATTTTCTGTTATGCCAATGTTTTTGTTTAGTTTTAGCCAGCAGTGTGATTTGCCTATATTAATTATAGAGATGTGGTCGGCAAGATCCTCTCTGTACCACACCAAAATTCCTCCGGAGTCTCGACCACGATGGGTTGTGCTTAGTTTTTGTGAGGGCAAAATGATTTCATAGAAGCCTGAGGGACAGTATGTAGGTGTCTCTCCCTCTCTCTCTCTCTCTCTGTCTCTCTCTCTCTCTCTCTCTCTCTCTCTCTCCCTCTCTCTCTCTCTCTCCCTCTCTCTCTCTCTCTCTCTCTCTCTCCCTCTCAAATTCAAATTCAATTCAAATAAGCTTTATTGGCATGAATGGTAATCAACCGTTATTGCCAAAGCAGAACAATACACAATTATATATATAGTATATACATTCACATACGCATACATACACGTATATACATACATACTGTACATACATACATAAAATATGTTACATTTGTAAAAGAGGGTACAATTAGGCAATTAGATTCAAAGCAATTCAATGTCTTGTATTAACCGGAGAGATATGATAATATAAAAAATACAATAAAATAAATAAATAAATAAATAAAATAAAATTACAAATTACAGAGTAAATAATCAGATTCTACTAACAATGGTCATAAATGTGAAATGTAACTACATAGTGTTACAATATTCAAGAAGTTCTAAATAACAGTCGTTTTTTCTCTAATATCATGGCAGAGTTACATATTGTGCAGCTAAGTGTGTAAATTGTGGTTCTTCTCCTAAACAAAGTTTCATCAGTTCATCACATGTTTTTCCCTGATATGATGAGTCTGCTGCTTTAACCTTCTGCAGGAAGGAGGAAGACTCTCTGACAGTTTGGTTCAGGGGGCAGAAGAGGAGAAAATGCAGCTCAGTTTCTGTTTCCCCTGATGAACAGTGTTGACAGACTCTCAGTTCTCTGGGCTTCCATTCCTTCTTATGACCTTTTTCAATCTCTAGCTGATGGTCGCTGAGTCTGTACATTGTTAATGTGCGTCTCTGTTTGGGGTTTTTTATGCTTACCAGGTACTGTGCTAGAGAATATTCTCTATTCAATAAACGATAGCATTCTAATTTGTTGATGGATTTTGTTTCATTTTTCCAATTGTCAATATAAATACATTTGTTTTCCTTGTCTATTGTTTTCAGATGAGTTTTGGAGAGATGATGGAGGTCTTGGATTTTGAGGTGGCAGGTTTCTCTAATGTTTCTCAGAGGGTCTGTCTCTGGGCAGAGGCTGTTACTTATAAAGGCTCTGTGATGATATGAATCAGGATCAGCTTGTGCCAAGTGAACCTGGAATCTAATTGATCTTTTTATCATGTGGAGAGAGAGAGGGAAGTTTCCCAGCTCTGCTCTACATGGTTTGGACAGTTTCTGTGGACCTTGAGGATTTCCTTGGAGAATTGAAGCTGAAATTTTTCTGTGGGTGTTGTGTCCCATGAGGTGTTCCTCTGGTTTATTAGAGGGCCCCACACTTCACTTCCATACATAAGAATGGGCTGAATTACACTGCTGAATAGTTTTAGCCAAATTTTAATAGGAGGATTGAATTTATTTAGTGAACTTCTAATGCTATAGTAGGCCCTGCGTGCCTTATCTGTCAGGGAATTTATTGCTTTGTCAAAGCTGCCAGATGCACTGATGATTATGCCCAAATAATTGTATTCCATGGTATGCTGAAGTGTGGTCCCTCTCACAGTGAGACTGTGTCTGGATTCCTGTGATCTGGCCTTTTTTTGAAATACCATGATCTTAGTTTTGTCGAGGTTGATGTCCAACGCCCAGTTTTGACAGAAGGTCTCCAGCAGTGAGAGGTTCTGCTGTAAGCCATGTTCTGTTGGGGATAGTATAACCAGGTCATCTGCATACATGAGGAACTTGATTTCTTTGCCTTGTAGATCTAATCCAGGGCTCTCTCTCTCCCTCTCTCTCTCTCTCTGTCTCTCTCTCTCTCTGTCTCTCTCTCTCTCTCTCTCTCTCTCTCTCTCTGTCTCTCTCTCTCTCTCTCTCTCTGAGTGGAAGGAGTGAGTGTGCTGAGCGGTTGTGTGAGAGCGATTGTGAGTGTTTTTTCTATCTTTATCTTTATCTGTAAATGTTGTAAATAGCGCGTATAGTTCCTACGGTGTTGGTGTGTACATAGAGGGTTTTTTAGGGGTTTAGGGGTTTGTGTGTGTTGTTTGCGGTCGGCCAGCGTTTCTGCTGGTCGGCGTGCTGAGCGCCGGTATGGAGTTTGCCAAACTCACCAGGAAACATGGCTTTAAAATCTCGCCTGGTTTCCCTTGCTCAGTGGAGGATTGCAGCCTGGCGGTCGGAGAGGTTGTGGGTCACAGCAGCATTAAATCTGCTGCTAGGATGAACGGCGCTGTGGTGATTTTTGTGGATGATGTTGACAAAGCAAACAAAGTGGTTGAAGCTGGCGTTGTTATTAATGACAGTTTCGTGTCGGTATCGCCGCTCACCACGCCGTCAAAAAGAGTCACGATTTCAAACATTCCGCCGTTTATTAGTGATGATTTTTTGATGAGAGAGCTGTCGAGATATGGGAAAATAGTTTCGCCGATCAGGAAACTGACGTCTGGCTGCAAGTCGCCGCTGTTGAAACACGTAGTTTCACACAGACGGCAGGTCTATATGATCTTGAATAAAAAAGACGATGAACTGAACATGGTGTTTAAGCTGAAGGTTGATGATTTTGATTATGCGATCTTTGTAAACTCTGGGACTTTGAAGTGTTTTGGCTGTGGAGGGGAGGGTCATTTGGTTCGGGCTTGTCCTGAGAAACTCTCCTCTGCTGACAGAGCGCAGAGTGAAGAAGTGAGAGGAAACATTCAGAGTAAAAACAGGCAGAGCAGTGAAGAGATAACAGAAAAGGGACAGAGTCCAGACAACACTGACAAAACTGAAACACCCAAACAGAGTGAAGAGTCTGAAAAGAAAAATGTAAATGATGGAGAGCAGGCAGAAGGAGAACAGGCTGTGGCACCAAACAGTACAGGTGAAGCTGCTGAAGGTGTAGTGCTGAGCAGCGAGGAGGATTTGATGGAGGAAGAAAATACCTGTAAGGTTCCTGTACTGAAGAGAAAGCAGACAGCAAATACCAGTGGCTCTCAAGCCAAAAAAGGGGCAAAAATCAGGGGGAGAGGAAGACAGCAGGAGGAGCAGCTGTCAGAAGCTGAGTCAAGTATGGAGGAGGAAGAGGAGGAGGAGGAGGAGGAGGAGGACTGTGGTGTAGATAGCCAGGCTCACACTAGCTCCCAGTTGTCTGCTACACAGCAAGAGAAGAATTATGATATTCGACAGATCAAGAAATTCTTGCAACGGACAAAAAATATGAAAAATGTAAAAATTGAGGATTTTTTTGCACATAAAGAGCTGTTGCTGCATTCTGTTAAATCCCAGATGAGCAACAAAGAAAAGGGAGGCTACACTGACCAAGAGATCTACAGGTTAAAGAAAATAGTTCTGAAAATCAAACAGGAACTACAGCATGGAGAGTCAGAAACAGTTTAGGACAAATTATCTCCCGTTCTGGTTGATGATGTTTTTTTCTTGTGTGTTTTTTCTCACATCAATCTCGATGAGTGATTTCAAAGTCTCTACACTTAATTTAAATGGAGCGAGAGATGTGAGAAAGAGAGCATGTCTTTTTGAACTTGTAAGGCTGAAGTTTATTAACGTCATGTTTGTCCAGGAAACACATAGCGACAGCATGAATGAGACTGACTGGAAGAAGGAGTGGGATGGTGAAGTTATTTTAAGTCATTTAAGTAAAACTAGTGGAGGAGTGGCACTCCTCTTTTCTAAAAGCTTTCTACCACAGTCTTATGTGGTGGAAGAAATAGTGAAAGGTAGATTGATGGTAGTTAGAGCCAAGTATGAGTCTTTTACTTTGGTGTTTGTGAACGTATATGCTCCAAATGTAGGGCCTGACAGAGTTCAGTTTTTAGCTGACCTCAGTGTGGTATTACATCAGTGTGGGCCTGAAGAGGTTTTATTTCTGGGAGGGGATTTTAACTGCACAGGAAATGATAATGTAGACAGGAATCATATTGAACCCCATGCTGCCTCCAGACGTGCAATCAAGCAGCTGACAGAAACTCATAGTTTAGTCGATGTATGGAGAGAGATGCATAAGGAGGATAGACAGTACACATGGGTTCATAGTAGAGAAAATTCTTTGACTATGGCACGATTAGATCGTTTCTATTCTTTTAAGCATCATTTTAGTATTTTTAAAGAATGCAGGATTATGCCTGTAGGCTTCTCAGATCACTCCATGGTAACTTGCAATGTTTTTATTGCAAAAGTCAAGCAAAAGTCTGCTTACTGGCACTTTAACACTGCTCTGTTATTGGATGCACATTTTAAAGAAACTTTTTTTTTTTTTTGGAAAATTTTTAAAACTAGGAAAAGTGAGTTTACATCGTTGAAACAGTGGTGGGATTGTGGGAAGGTACAGATTAAGCAGCTTTGTCAACAGTACACTCTCAATGTCTCTCGTGACATCACCAAATCTATGAGAGATCTAGAGATTGAAATAGTGGAGCTGCAGAGTTCTGCAGAGTCCACAGGAAATCGAGGCCGCTTTGAAGACCTCAAATCCAAAAAAGCCTTGCTGGCTGACCTGCTGGGCGCTAAAGCACAGGGGGCGCTGGTCCGGTCTCGCTTTCAGAGCGCCGCTCTGATGGACTCACCCTCAAAGTTTTTCTTCAGCCTGGAAAAGAAGAACGGGCAGAGCAGGTTCATCCACGCTCTGAGATCCACTACAGGACAGCTGCTGACGGAGGCCGGTGAGATCCGGCAGAGAGCTGCGGACTTCTACTCTCTTCTGTACAGCAGTGAGTACAATGAGGACGAAGAGGCGTTTGATTCTTTCTGCAGTGGGCTGCCCAGAGTCTCAGAGGAGACCGGCGAGGAGTTGGGGGGTCCTCTGACCACAGAGGAGCTGACTACAGCGCTGCAGAGCATGCGGGGGGGGAAGGCCCCTGGGATCGACGGACTCCCGCCGGAGTTCTACAAGACATTCTGGACCGAGCTGTGTGATGACGTCACTGAAGTCTTCACCGAATGTCTTAATGACTCGTCTTTGCCCCAGAGCTGCAGGAGAGCAGTTCTGACGTTGTTACCGAAAATAGGAGACCTACAAGAGATAAAGAACTGGCGTCCGGTCTCTCTGCTGTGTGCGGATTACAAGATGCTCTCCAGAGCGCTGTCCAACAGACTGAAGAAGGTGATGGACCAGGTCATCCACCGGACCCAGACCTACTGTGTGCCCGGCAGGTCCATCGTTGACAATGTGTCACTAATTCGGGATGTTTTGGAAGTCTCTGGTTCATTGGGCTTTGATGCTGGTCTGGTTTCTTTAGACCAGGAAAAGGCTTTTGACCGGGTTGAGCACCAATACCTTTGGAAAGTGTTAGAAAGGTTTGGCCTCAGCCCTGGACTTATTGCCAAGATTAAGGTTCTGTACGAAGATATTGAGAGTGTACTGAAAATTAATGGTGTTTTGTGTAAACCTTTCAAAGCATCTAGAGGTGTAAGACAAGGCTGCTCAATGTCTGGTATGCTCTATGCACTTTCAATTGAACCCATGTTGCACAATGTTCGCTCTTACCTTGATGGTCTGTTTTTACCTGATTTTAACACACAAGTTGTTTTATCGGCGTACGCAGACGATATTGTTGTCATTGTTAAAAATCAAGATGATGTTAATGTGGTTGGGAAGATTGTAAAAAGATTTGGGGACCTTTCAGCCGCTAAAGTAAATTGGGCAAAAAGTGAAGCTTTGGCGGTTGGAAAGTGGTCTGCAGGTCTCCCTCAGCTGCCAGGAGGGCTAATTTGGAAGAGGAGCGGGTTCAAGTACCTAGGAGTGTTTTTAGGAGATGACCAGACTGTGGAGAAAAACTGGGAGGGAGTGGTGGAAAAGGTGGAGGGGAGATTAACAAAGTGGAGATGGCTGCTGCCACAAATATCTTACAGAGGAAGAGTTTTAATTATTAATAATTTGGCGGCCTCCACCCTCTGGCACAAGCTAGCATGTATGGAACCCCCTGCTGGATTGCTGGAAAAAGTGCAGTCTATTCTGGTGAACTTTTTTTGGGATAAACTACACTGGGTACCACAGAGTGTACTATACCTGCCAAAAGAGGAGGGAGGGCAGGGTTTAGTGCATCTAGAGAGCAGAGTAGCAGCTTTTAGACTACAGTTCATACAGCGTTACCTCACAGGGACTGATGATGTGCTGTGGAGACCTCTCATGAGCACTGTTTTAAAGAAGGTACAGGGCTTGGGTTTAGATGCCTCTTTGTTCTTAACAGACTGTGTTTTTAAGAGTGTGCATGACCTGCCACCTTTTTATCAAGGACTGTTTAGAGCCTGGAATCTCTTTAAGTGGTGCAGACTGGAGCCTACAGCATCACTGTTTTGGCTCCTGGAGGAGCCTCTAATCCACGGGGCCAGGTTGGACATTCAGGATGACAGCAAACCCGGTCTCACCCGGAGGCTATGCTCAGCTGGAACGGTTAAGCTGAAGCACATAGTGGACTCTGCAGGTCCGAGGCTTCACGACACAGAAGCGGTGACTTCTCTGCTGGGCTCGAGGTCAAGCCGACATACCAGGGACATTCTGAACGCCTGGATGAAAAGACTCACTGCTGAGGAGCTGGACATGCTGCAGGACTACGCCATCGGGACTGAGACTCCTGATAATGGAGATCCTTTCCCTGAGTTGGGTCTCAAAATAGACCGGACCGGACTAACGGGACCTTTGCTGGTCTCAAATTCGGCTGCTAAAATGGACCTTTACATGTTGAATGGGAAGGTCTTGTACAAGTGTTGTGTTATAGCCTTGAACAAAAGAATGCTGAGTGGGAGAAAGGACACTGTATGGAGAACAAAGCTAAAGGTGGCAGATGATTGCAGGCCAGTGTGGAGGGTGCTATACAAAGCCCCACTGAACAAAAGGTCAGGTGACCTGCAGTGGAGGATCCTGCAGGGAGCGCTGGCAGTCAACAATTTTATTTCAAAAATAAATCCAACTGTATCTGTTCAGTGTCCTTTCTGTCAGTCGCCAGAGACAATTTTTCATTGCTATATGGAATGTGAGAGACTTCAGGTGCTTTTTGAAGCTCTACTAACTGTTTTCTCACACTGTAATGAGAAATGGACTGAAAGTGGTTTTATCTTTGGCGCTGGGTACAAGAGGAAAGATGCGGAAAAGTGGCAACTTTTAAATTTTGTAGTGGGACAAGCTAAATTATCGATATATAAAAGCAGGAAAAGTCAAATTGAAACTGGCTCAGGGGCAGATTTACTGGCTCTGTTCATTGCACTGGTGAAAGCCAGAGTCAGAGTGGATTTCAGATTCTTTTCACTAATGAAGAACTTGGATGAGTTTATTTCACAGTGGAGTTTCACTGCAGCCATTTGTTCAGTGATTGAAGGAGAATTGGTCTTCAATTCTGTATTTGCAGGTTTTTAAAATCCTTTCAGAGTCTGTGATCTCTCCTTTGGTTTGTGTGTGATAAACATGTCCTGATGGATTTATTTTTTTATTTGTAAATAAAAGGTTTTTTTAAAAATCAAAAAAATCTCCCTCTCTCTCTGTCTCTCTCTCTGTCTCTCTCTCTGTCTCTCCCTCTCTCCCTCTCTCCCTCTCTCTCTCTCTCTCTGTCTCTCTCTCTCTCTCTCCCTCTCTCTCTCTCTCTCCCTCTCTCTCTCTCTCCCTCTCTCTCTCTCCCTCTCTCTCTCTCTCCCTCCCGCATGTGACCCCGTATGCACTCAGGTTTTATTGGGGGACCTCCCCAAACTGTCTCACACTCAAAGGACTGAGCTGGATTTGCCCATTACCTTGGATGAGCTGAGCAAGGCCGTCTCCCAGATGGCCCCTGGTCGGGCCCCGGGGGTTGACGGCCTACCAGTGGACTTCTACAAAAAGTTTTGGGGGTTAATTGGGCAGGACTGGTATGATGTGCTCTGTGAATGCTTGGCGGTAGGTGAGCTGCCGCTCAGCTGTCGCCGGGCTGTTCTGACTCTGTTGCCGAAAAAAGGTGACCTGAGTGATTTAAAGAACTGGAGACCTGTTGCACTGCTATGTGTGGATTTCAAAATCTATTCCAAGACATTGGCCAACAGACTCAGGACGTACCTTGAGGCAGTTGTGCACAGGGATCAGACGTATTGCATTCCAGGGCGCTCAATAAGGGACAACTTGTTTTTACTCCGTGATGTAATGGACTGGGCCGAGCTTTCAGACACAAACTTTGGACTACTAGCCCTTGATCAAGAGAAAGCTTTTGACAGGGTGGACCATCGGTACCTGTTCAGTACACTGGCTGCTTTTGGTTGTGGGGAGTCTTTTATTGCTGGAATTAAGCTGTTGTATGCTGGGGCCTCATGCTTGGTGAAGGTAGGGGGGGGGCTGAGTAGACCTGTGCAAGTTGGGCGGGGCATTAGGCAGGGCTGTCCACTGTCAGGCCAGTTATACACGTTGGCCATTGAGCCTCTCCTAGCCCTAGTACGCAGGAGATTGCAGGGAGTGAGGTTTGGGGAGCTGGGACTCAGCTCAGCGGTGTGTGTTTCTGCCTATGCAGACGACATCACAGTGCTGGTGAATGACAGGCAGGATGTACGGGCCTTGGAGGATAGCCTACACACTTTTGAGGGAGCAGCCTCAGCTAGGGTCAACTGGGGGAAAAGTGAGGCAGTTTTATGTGGAGCGTGGAGAGAGGAGTTAGTTCCTCAGCTGCCAGGAGGGCTACAGTGGGGTAGAGGAGGCCTTAAGGTCCTTGGGGTGTACCTGGGCTCGGAGGGCTGGAAAAAGAAGAACTGGGAGGGAATGACTCAGTCGGTCATCTCCAGGCTGGCTAAATGGAAGTGGCTCCTGTCTCAGGTGTCATGCAGGGGGAGGACACTTATAATTAATAATCTGGCTGCATCTTCTTTATGGCACCGGCTGGCTGTCTGTAACCCGCCCAGTGGGCTCCTGAGGGACATTCAAAGGAAGCTGGTGGACTTCTTTTGGTCGGGGCACCACTGGCTGAAGGCTGAAGTGCTCTACCTGCCGGTGCATGAGGGAGGACAGGGGCTTATGGATCTAGAGAGCAGGGTGGCTGCATTCAGACTCCAGGCTGCCCAGAGATTTCTCTACGGTGCGGATAGCAGTTGGGGGGAGCTGGCACGGGCTCTGCTGAGGAGGGCTGGTGGTTTGGGGCTGGACCGCCAGCTGTTCCTGATGAATTTGGAGGGCCTGAGGATTGCAGGGATTCCTCCTTTTTATGCGGCTATGCTGAAAACATGGCGTCTGCTTCGGTCTACGCGTGTGGGGGGTGTGGAACCAGGGCCATGGGTGTGGGAGGAGCCGATCTTCCACAACCCTCTCATCCCAGTGGAGTCTGTGTTTTCCGACACGGTAAGAGGCCGCATCATGAAGGGAGGCATCGCCACTCTGGGCCACCTGAGACAGCCAGGAGGAGGGGGCTGGAAAACCCCTGAGGAGCTGGCCCAACAGACTGGGCTTTCATCAGTGAGACTCCTGGAGAGACTGAGAGCGGAGGTCCTGGGGTCTCTACCTGAGCCGGTACTGGAGGTGCTCAGCCAACCTCGGGGAGAGGAGCCTCCCAGGTTTCCCTCGCTAACAGTGTCAGCTGAGACGGGGGGCAGGGAGGAGGAGGAGGGGAAGCTCCTCTCATTTACTGCTCCGAGCCTGGGGAGCTTTGGGGAGTTAAAGGGGAAGGTCCTTTATGCTGCTATAGTGAAGGTCAGGAACATCAGGGCTCTGCAGGAGGTCAAGGAGCATCAGTGGCAGGAGGTGGTAGGTGAGCAGGGTATGGCAGGCTTCAGGTGGAGGTGCTTTATAAGCTCCCCCTTCCTAAGAGGTCAGGGGACCTACAGTGGAGGATCCTGCATGGGGCCCTCGCAACAAACAGTTTTCTGGCGAAGGTGGACTCAAGTGTGGGGGGGGGCTGTCCTTTTTGTGGTTCATCTGAGACTGTTCAGCATGTGTTTGTACAATGTCACCGTGTTGTACCTGTTCTAAATGTGTTGGATGTTTTCTGTAGGAGGTTGGGGGAGGTTTTCTCTGTGGGGCTGTTTATTTTGGGACCAATGTATTCTTTTAGGAAGAGGGCTAAATGTGTGTTGCTTAATTTTCTGTTTGGCCAGGCCAAGCTGGCCATGTGGCTGACCAGGAGAAACAAGGTGCAGGGGAGCGGGCCCACAGACCCACTCTTAGTGTTCAGGGGGATGGTCTCTGCGCGCCTTAGGGTAGAATACGCTTATTACTCTCTGGTTAATGACACTCCTGGTTTTCAGAGTGTGTGGTGTCTGGAGGGGGCGGTGTGTACTGTTGGGGAGGGGGGGCTGTCTGTATCTTTCTGACTGTAACAGGTTCCTACAGGGGCTGCTTGGTCTGTTTGGGATGGTGTGCTGTTCATGTAGTGTGTGTTGCCTAGGCTTTTTTTTGTTTTTTTTCTATCATGTTTGTTGTGCTGTAAGGTGTGGGGAGGCACACTGTGTCATGTGTATTATGGTATGGCAGGATGTCAGTGTAAGTCTGGGGTTTTTCGTGTGGGTTGGGTGGGGGGGGTGTGCAGGTGTGTGTGTGTGTATGAGTGAGTGGTTGGGTCGGTTTTTGGGGAGTGAGAGTGTTGGTTGAATGCGCAGGGTTTTATGATACTGTGGCTGGTTGTCAGGGGTTGTTTTAAGTGAGATGTTTTATTAAAGAGCATCAAAAGTAAAGTCTCTCCCTCTCTCTCTCTCTCTCTCTCTCTCTGTCTCTCTCTCTGTCCTCTCTCTCTCTCTGTCTCTCTCTCTCTCTCTGTCTCTCTCTCTCTCTCTCTCCCTCTCTCTCCCTCTCTGTCTCTCTCTCTCTCTCTCTCTCTCTGTCTCTCTCTGTCTCTCTCCCTCTCTGTCTCTCTCTCTCTCTCTCTCTCTCTCTCTCTCTCTCTCCCTTCACAGAGGATCATACTGTGTGATGATCCTTTGACAATGAAAATTATATTTTACGATGCAATATGTTCTTTTTATCTAATTTTGTTCAGTGAAGCTTCACCTGCTGTCTTAGAGATGAATTCAGTCTACTTTCAGTTTGCAGTGTTTAGCAAGCAGGCTAGTTAGCTTAGCTTCATCTGCATTCATCCACACTTCACTGCACACACACACACACACACACACACACACACACACACACACACACACACACACAAGTGTCGGTTGGGTCTCACATTTGTTCCCGCCCCTACAGTGAGTTCAACACACCTGATTGGTCGAGGTGTTGCCTCACAGTGAGCAGAGGAAGCAGGAAGTGGGAGCACCGGCTCAGCAGAGTGAAGCTGGTTCAGTTCAGTTCAGTTCAGTTTGTCAGAGTGAAGCTGGTTCAGTCTGGATTCTGGGTTTTATCGAGCAGAAACACTGTCAGCTTGTCAGCTTCTCACTGTAAGTAACACTCTACTTCCTTTGAAGCCACACACACACGCACTCACACACACTCACACACACACACACACACACACACACACACACACACACACACACACACACACACACACACACACACACACGCACTCACACACACTCACACACACACACACACACACTCACACACACACACACACACACACACACACACACACGCACTCACACACACGCACTCACACACACTCACACACACTCACACACACACGCACTCACACACACTCACACACACTCACCTGTTACTGTGAAAACATCACATCATGTAGGTGAAGTCACATTTGTTCATGTGGGAGATATTCTTTTATATTTAGATGTTTTTATTTCACACTGTATATTGATCATATGTTTATCATTGTTGATATCCCACAGTACTTTCTATTCTTATTTACATTCTACTTCTATGTTCTATTTACATTCTACTTCTATGTTCTATTTACATTCTACTTCTATGTTCTATTTACATTCTACTTCTATGTTCTATTTACATTCTATTTGCAACGACCTCCGACGATGATAAAGTTTCCGCTGATCTGATTGGACAGCCAGTAGAATCTGACTGATCTGGTTTGTTCAGTTTCAGTTTCAGTTTCCTGTAAAGGGAGGAGAGGCTGATCAGCTTCATTCCTCAGACTGTTGCCACGGCAACAACACCAGACCAGAACCAGATCAGTGGACCCAGTGCACCAGAACCAGATCAGTGGACCCAGTAAACACCAGGATCAGATCAGTGGACCCAGTAAACACCAGAACCAGATCAGTGGACCCAGTACACCAGGATCAGATCAGTGGACCCAATACACCAGAACCAGATCAGTGGACCCAGTACGCCAGAACCAGATCAGTGGACCCAGTACACCAGTTCACTTCAGGTAAAGCGCCCCATCACTCTGAAGAGAAATGAGGTAAATCAGGTGTGAATCAGGTGTAAATCAGGTGTGAATCAGGTGTAAATCAGGTGTGAATCAGGTGTGAATCAGGTGTACTACAGACCACACCCAGGTTGATGTGAAGGCCGGTCACTTACTCTGCTGCACCTGCTAAAATCCAGAACCGAAATCCAGAACCCTTGAGATCAGTTGATTGTTATGGCTAGGCAGTTAACCAGTTAAGTCGGTAAGTAGTTAGTTTGTCAGTGAGTTTGTTAGCTTGTTAGTTTGTTAGGAAAGTAGTTTGTTAGTTAGATTGGTAAGTTGTCAGTTAGGTCAGGAAGTAGTTAGTTATATTCAGTTAGGTAAGTAGTTAGTTAGGTTGGTAAGTAGTTAGTCAGGTCAGGAAGTAGTTAGTTGGTTAGTCAGGTCGGTAAGTTAGTTAGATAGGTCAGGTCAGGAAGTAGTTAGTTATCTATCTACCAGTTCATCCTGGTTGGCTAGAGTCAGTAAATTCAGCAGAGCACCAGACCTCCTCTACATGTTCCTTCATCAGGTTCAGGTAGAGAGGTTTCCTTTGCAGAGGAGCCAGTAACAAACCCCCAGTTCACCCAGTTCACCCAGTTCACCCAGTTCAGCAGGATTTATTTCCTTGTGTCGCTCTGTGACGCTACAAGACACCGACCACTATTCATGCTGTGAAAAAACCTGAGATTAGATGTTAATCACATGTTAATTCACCTCAGAACTTCCCTTCAGAAACAATGAACAACCTCAACGATGACCAAGATTTAAATGGAGCAGCAGGAGGAGCAGCAGGAGGAGGAGGAGGAGCAGGAGGAGCAGGAGGAGGAGGAGGAGCAGCAGGAGGAGGAGGAGCAGCAGGAGGAGCAGCAGGAGCAGGAGGAGCAGCAGGAGGAGGAGGAGCAGCAGGAGGAGCAGGAGGAAGATGGTCATCATACTTGCTTCCAGCAGCAGCAGCTGCTGTGGGCGTGTCAGCAGTCACAGTTCTCTGTAAGTTGGTAGAACCTGACATGAAAACCAAATCCTGAACTGTCAAGATGCTTCAGTTTCTTCTTCTTCTTCCTCTTCTTCTTCTTGTTCTTCTTCTTCTCAAAAGTGCTTTCCCATGTATGACAAGGAAACAGTAAACATGTCGTCCACCACGAAAGATGAAGTAACAAACATGATGTTTTGTCACAATCTGATCTGTGGCGTGTAGCCAGACCTCCGTCTCAAACTAACGGAGGTCTGGAGAACTTCAAGCAGAGCAGTTAGTTAGAAAAGGGCGGAGCCTCTGTGGGCTGTCGTCATGCTTCAAACCAATCAAACTAGGCGAGGGGCGGAGCCTGCTGCTCACATTCCCCACTCGTTATTTTCATGTTAGGGTTAGCAGCAGCTTCAGTCCCTTTGGCCTTTAGCTTCCTGTTCCACCATTACTGACTTCTGAAAATATACATTTCTCTCTCCCATAATGCATCACAGGGTGTCGTTCAGGTTTGATAAATCAAACGTAAACAGCTGTTACATCCCTGTTTTGGAGCTAAGAAGCTGTAAAGGCTTCAGCAAACTGAAGCTTAAGTCGAAGTTTTCATCCATTTTTAGCGTTTATTACACTAACAAAGGAAACTTGTTTCTACCTGGACCAGAGGTGTCGTGTTTTCAAACTCTGAGCCAATCAAACGGCTCCTCTGGATCCACAAGGTCTTTGATCCAACATTTTCTGACCAGAAGTTCTCCAGACCTCCGTTCCTGTGACACGGAGCCGTGGTCCTGTCAGCAGTCCCTAACCCCCTCTGAACCTCTGGAACCCAGGGTGGCAGATCCGTGGAGCCGAGACGAAGATCCAGGAGATGGAGGTGAAGATCAAGAGAAACCAGGTGGACCTCGTCCAGGCTGAGCTGAAGAAGCTGGAGGACCTGCTGGTTCAGAGACAGCATCTGTTCTGCAGCAGCAGAACCCCCCGCTCCCACCGCCGACTCGTGGAAACGCAGATCCTGGAGGAGGCCTCTGCGTTTGAGCTCCTGATCCCCGACATGAAAACCGGTCTGGAGAAAATCTTTAGAGAAGATCGCGGCTGCGGTTCCTGCATTTCGTACCTCCGGACCGGAGATAAGAGGCAGAACGGAGAGATGATGTGGGATTTCCTGAAGGAGTGGAAGAGTCAGCTGGACACACAGAAACACTGACTGCTCTGCACTTAAAATACTTATAAAGTTGATTTTATGTTTTTAACTGAAACCTGGTTAGACAAAAATGGATGTCTGTTCTTATTGAATCTGCTTCCACCAACTTTAATTTTTTAGATGTTTTTAGAGCTGACAGGGGGGAGGGGGGAGGGGGGGGGGCTGCAGCTCTTCTCTCTGATGTGTTTCAGTGCAAACAGGTTAATTAACAGAATTAATAGATAGATCTTTACTGTAAATGAATAGATACAGATCTTTACTGTAAATGAATAGATACAGATCTTTACTGTAAATGAATAGATACAGATCTTTACTGTAAATGAATAGATACAGATCTTTACTGTAAATGAGTGTTCCTGAGAGATACTGTGGATCATCCTTGTTTCAGTGGAGAGTTTTCGTGTCCTCTGGTCTCACTGCTGATTGGATGACAGTAACCTCTGGTCTCACTGCTGATTGGATGAGAGTAAAACTAAACTCTGATGGAAACACTGAACACAGTGGAAATGGTTTCATTTAAACAGATAAACATCAGCGTCTGTAATCACATGGTTCTTCCAACATGGCCGCCACAGACGGCCGCTGTACTGCGCCGTCCCTCTGAGATGACATCACAGACGAGCCGACACGCACCGGAATCCAGTTTACAACAGTTTCCCATAATCCTTCAGTCCCAGCTGTTGGTGTGGTATTGAACTCTTAGTTAGTACTACTAGTTAGTATTAGTTAGTATTAGTTACTTAGTATTAGTATTAGTATTAGTATTAGTATTAGTATTAGTTACTATTAGTATTAGTATTAGTTAGTTAGTTAGTTAGTTAGTATTAGTATTAGTATTAGTATTAGTATTAGTATGAGTATTAGTTAATTAGTTAGTATTAGTATTAGTTGGTATTAGGGTTGCAAAATTCCGGGAATTTTCAAAGTTGGAAACTTTCCATGGGAATTAACGGGAATTTATGGGAATTAACGGGAATTTATGGGAATAAACGGGAATAAACCAGGAATTTACTAAATTGAAGGTATGCTCTTAATAGGGAACTTAAATATAGTTGGGGAAAATATATTTGAGCATAATCCTGACTAAAACAACCAGATATCATGCAAGTACAGTTGAATATCTATGCTATTCCTCAGTCACATGCACACATAGCACACTGCTTACTGCAGGGCTACAGAGGCCACGCCCCCTACATGCACTGTGCATTCCTGTGCATTTTTATTAATTTTTGAATGGGTTGGGTCAGGGGGATGAGTAATATTTAACTCAACATTCATGTTTTTGTTCTTCAATGAAAGAATTGATTGTTCAATAAAATATTTAACACTTGATAAAGTTCTACTTACAAATAAATCTGTTTTAATTGTATTATTTTTGATGGATGTCTGCTTATAACAAAACAAATATTTATGCTTGGATATGATACCTTTCCATTAAATTACCCTCAATTCCCAGTTAATTCCCATAAATTCCCATTAATTCCCATAAATTCCCATAAATTCCCATAATTCCCATGGAAAGTTTCCAATTTGGAATATTTCCAAAATTCCCCAGCTTAACTTCCCATGGAAATTTACCGGAAACTTTCCGGACATTTACCGGAAATTTTCCACCCCTTTGCAACCCTAGTTGGTATTAGTTTGTATTAGTATTAGTAGGTATACTTATTCATATTAGTTAGTATTAGTTAGTTGGTATTAGTATTAATTAGTAGTAGTTGGTATTAGTTTTTATTAGTATTAGTAGGTATACTTATTAATTCGTATTATTTAGTATTAGTTGGTATTAGTATTAGTTAGTATTAGTATTAGTTAGTATTAATTAGTATTAGTTGGTATTAGTTAGTATTAGTTAATATTAGTTAGTTGTATTAGTATTAGTATTAATTAGTATTAGTTGGTATTAGTTAGTATTAGTTAGTATTAGTTGTATTAGTATTAGTTAGTATTAGTTAGTATAAGTTAATATTAGTTAGTTGTATTAGTATTAATTAGTATTAGTTGGTATTAGTTAGTATTAATTAGTATTAGTTGGTATTAGTTAGTATTAATTAGTATTAGTTGGTATTAGTTAGTATTAATTAGTATTAGTTGGTATTAGTTAG